>NC_079437.1:52579831-52879831 GCF_903798145.1 Danio aesculapii | reverse complement strand
GTCATGTGATTTCGCAGGTCAAAGTTCACCAAGCTTGAATTTTGCAATGCAGCAAACTGCGAAACTTGTTGCATGAGCTTGTGTTTCCAGTCTGTCGCATTTACGTGCATATTAATGGAAGTCTATGTGGCAAAAAGTGCAGTGTGACCATGGCTTTACTCTGCTTCATGCTACCATAATAATACGTTTTAAATCCTTATTAAGGGATTTTGAAAATGACCTTCTATGCAGTGTATAACACAACACTAAGTGAGGTTCAAATCTGAAAGTCCACGATGTTTAAAACTATTATTCTTTAATGTAATAGTTGACTCAAAGTCGAGTAAATGAATCGTGTTGGGTTCGGATCTTTCGCCTGAACATGTCGACATCGATACGGTGCATTACCAAATATGTAGAACCGGATCTGGTAAAATGTGAATGCGCCTTTCCCTTCAGACTTTATCAGAGTGTGGGGGGTCAAGAGACTAGTAATGACATGAAGATGATGATCACTGACAGATGGAGATTTGGCTGCGGGGAATAAAGATTTAAAGTTCATTTTCACAACAATCCCACAGTATAGCCAATCTAGTGCTGTGTTTGTTCCTGTCATTTTTTTTATTTTTGATACAATAACCTACGCTGCACTGCGGGATTCACCAACCGTTTGCTATTAAAGGAATGAGCAGCAGCTATTACAATGGGACTTTGTCAGACTTTGACAGGGACTTTGTCAGTAACTGTTACTGCTCATATGGATCCATTTCTTCTTCCTCCGCATCATAACATGTAAGTGTAATTAAAATTGTTGCCTCTTTAGGGTAGTTTGCAAAAAATGTGTTTAATTGTGTGTTGTAAGTTGTTATCGCTCCATATGGCTTTTAATCACTTATTTTTTGCTTGTACTTAGTGCTTGTTCAGTGTCTCTCAGGTTAAATTTGTATGGGGATGTTCACATATCGCGCCCAAAACCACATTAAAAACGTGATGCGTGCTTCTTCCTTTAACGATTTAAATGCGTTTCTGAACTGCGATCCTCTGCCGTATGTCTTTGCTATGGCCACCATCAGCTGTTCCTCAGATGCGGCGCGGTCCATTTTCTAAATAGTTCAACTTCTGCCACTGTGTGGATTAATGATGTGGGTCGTTGTTATTACTTAGGGTTAGGGTTAAGCATAGAGTAATATGCTGGTGTTTAACAGCATTGCTTTATTGCATTCCTGCACTGGACTCCCACATACTCTCTGTCTTGTGCTGAACCCAGTTGACAATCACAACAGACATAGTCATCGGACCAATCACAGCAGATTAGCGAACCAAAATATGACCTTTATGATGCATAATAGGGGCTCTTTAACTCATTTGTGAACATGATTTCTGCATGATTCCTTTAGAATGCAATGAAGACAACAAGCCGCATGATTCCACACCAAGTCACGATGTCATCAAATTACACCTTTGTTTGTTGTGAATACGCGCCATCTAGTGGAAATTTACATACTCATCATCATGACTTGCTCCAAAATATATTTTTTAACCTGAAAAATACATTTGCTCTAAGCAACGCAAAAATAACCAAATTTCATTATTCACTAACAGTGTTTTTAGCAACACGTACAAGCAGGCGCAACCATTTGAATCTTTTTGGCTCGAGACTTCCAGTCCCATTCACTTCCATTCCTCTTTAGACGTTAAAACATTTAGTTCTGCTGCTTGATGTTGCTAACTGATGTTTTCTTATGATATTTTTCTACTTTGCCTGTATAGTCATGAACACGCTTGTTTGTAGAGGAAGTAGTTTGACCGTTTACTGCCATTTGTTATACCTAGTCCTTTCTCCCATAGGCAACTGAATCGGAAGTTCTAAAACAATCGCAAAAACACGTGAAGTTCCGCATCGCAGGTTAATATGTCTGTCAACATCTCGAAAAATGTGTTTTCATGACCCTTCAAGATATGCTTTGATATTTTTCTGGCACACAAGACATAAATAGCAATTGGAAATGATTTCTAAAATGAGCCTTTGAACTGATGCGTTTCAAAGTCGCCCATTGTCTTTTAATAGATCTACGTTGCACTTACTCTCCAAATAATGCCGTACGGTAATCATGAATGATTTTCATCATCACACGTGCTGCACGCTCTGTCCCACCATTCACTGGGGATTAAACATAAAACACTAATTCTTTAATACACCTCAGCTTGAATGAAAGTACAGGTCGTGTCACCTATTACTTTGGATAAATGTGAATGCAGCAGAGTTAAGCGACGGCAGCCAGGATTACGACCCATGTGATTTGCAAATCATTATTAAATAAACAAAAATCCACATCAAAATGCACTGAACCAAATTCAGGTCACAATAAAAAACATTAGGCCAATTGTTTCTGAAGAAAAAGGGGCCATAGATCTATAACATTTCTGCTGTACAAGGGTTTGAAATTGTGAAGTGAATGGTCTATAAAAAACAAGCAGAATTACAAAGTCATTTTAATACTCTATCTGCATTCATGACAACAGAAATGCTTCTGCTACTGTGACAGCAACAACAGGATGATCCACAAGTTCATGTTGTTGTGAAAAAAAGAATAAAGTGGTCACCATTAGTACACAGTGGCCATCACATAACCACAACACTCAGTCCGCATGATAATCTCTTTCTAGCGGCTCCACGGAGCTGCTGAGTCAAAGGATTGACAATCTCTCAAGAGGCTTCCTCTATATGACTCAAAGCAATAAAATGCATTTATCCAGTAGATTTCTCCTTAATCCGCTGTGTCATATCTTGTTATAAGCTTTAAAATCGAGCATTGCTACGATACAGCTGAACTTAATATGTGGTGAACTACATGATGAGTATTCATGAGCGAGCCATCGATTGGAACGTAAAGGCAATTGGTTTCTTACTCTAAAAATAAAGTAGCTGCGTTCCAACTAGAACAAACATTAGGGTAATTACAGGCTGTTATAAAACTGATGCTCTGTGGGTCAGGATTTTAAAATGTGGGTCATAAACAGGGATGTACTTAGAGCGGCTCTCACTTCTCATAATCTTTAAGCTTCTTTGCAAACTAGTCACATTATGAGAGACTTACTACGAAAAGTTCAGTGAAGCAGACAGGCAAAAAAAAACTTCCTATTGTTTAGAATGAAGGAGGAAACAATTGAAATCGCACATTAATGCATCCATAATTAAATGGGTAACCATCTGACATGCTGATTAAAGCATGTGGCAGCGGCCATTGCCATAGGTTAATGCTTTAAAGATGCATTCAGTAATCACGTGACAGCAACTCACAACAACTGGTCTAAGTATTTCAGAAATTGCTGATCGTATTCTCATGCACAGCCATCTCTAATGGTCCGTTTCCATTGAGTGGTACGGTATGGGTCAGTACAGATCACCTTTATCAGGCTTGCACTTCCACTGCCAAAAGGGTACCAAAAGGTACTGAAAAAGTTTTTAAAAGTTTCAGTTGACGTCATTCTCGCTTGCGGAAATGTCTACAGTAAAGCTGTATGGGTCGTTCACATATAATATGAGAAGCGCTTCTCAAAACAGATGCTTTATACACATAAATTGCGTATAAATGTTCATTACTAACCTTTCTATGAGCATGATTTGAATATCACTGCAGATCAAGCGAAATAGCCTACTGCAAGGTCTGCAATTACATAAAATGAATAAATAAAAGCAGCATATATGAACACATACTGCCCCTTACAGTCTCCGGTATGTTACCAATTACAGAAAAACTACACACAGCATAGATTTAGTCCTTATTTGGATTCAAAAACCACACGCAACATATAGCCCACAGTAACTTCTCATCTGAATCTTTAAGCTTCACCAGCACATGTAACTTCTTGTTAGAAAATAATTCCGTCATTCCGAGTTCATGATAGTCCAATAGGTGATGATAATAGTTAAACATGGCGGTTTGTTCATCTTTTAGGTTGCTGAAAGAATCATTTGCTCCTTTGTTTTTTCTGGCTTCTCCTTCCTTTTTTGTGCATCACTCTGGCGTTTTCCCCTTTCTTCAAGCACTTCAATAATTATGTGCACGTTATCATCAGCTCAAGAAGTTCGTTATTTCAAATATGATTGTTATTTCAAATGTGATCGTGAGCTCTGGAGAAAGCAAAACTGCTTGCACTTTAGACGGCCTTGTAAACAACTACGGGGCACAGGGTGGATTCTGCTCTTCTTCTTGACTTTGTGGCTGTTTATCAAGACAACGACAATGTTTGCTTAAACTCAGGTCGACCATGTTATTTGTATTACAATGTAATGTCTCGGTTGTGTATTTAAAAAACGACACCTTTGTTTTCATTCTCCTGGCTTGTGCACAAACTAGTGACGTCTCTCTGTAAACGCGTCTTGCTTCGCCTTTTGGTGCCCTTTTGTTGCACTAGGTACCCGTTTGAATCGTACCCAAAAAGTGGTAGAGTATGGTTTGCTTTTTGGTACCTTTTGATAGTGGAAATGGCCATAAAATTGTATCGAACCATACCGTACCACTCAGTGAAAACAGGCCATATGGTGTTCCCATAAACTGTGATGATTCAGCCTGATCTCATGAAGAAATGTACCTATTTGTCAGTTTAGTGGCTACATTTACATTTACATTTAGTCATTTAGCAGACGCTTTTATCCAAAGCGACTTACAAATGAGGACAAGGAAGGAATTTACACAACTATAAGAGCAGCAGTGAACAAGTGCTATAGACAAGTTTCAGGTGTGTAAAAGTCTAAGAAGCAAAGAATTAGTAAAGAATTTTTTTTTTTTTTTTGAGAGAGAGAGAGAGAGAGAGAGAGGGCACAGTTAGTGGTATAGCCAGAGAGGCAGTACGGCTAATTCAGTCGTACAAAAATATACGATTTTAAAATGTAGGTATGTCACCCAACCCCACTCCCACTCTGTGTCTGGAATACTTAAATTGTATTTATTGTGCGGTTGTTTGTTTAGTTTGTGTTAAGTGATTAAAACACCGGCTGAAGTAAAGTAAACATTGGCTGCATCACACTGCACAGCTC
Organism: Danio aesculapii; assembly: GCF_903798145.1. Lineage (NCBI taxonomy): Eukaryota > Metazoa > Chordata > Actinopteri > Cypriniformes > Danionidae > Danio > Danio aesculapii. The sequence continues at coordinate 52,874,811 of NC_079437.1, read as the reverse complement.
ATCAAAAGAGATCCTCAGCCACGGGCAATCTCATGAAGCAGTCAATGAGTCGTTCTTTTTACACTCTCAAAATATTTAAATGGTTATATATGTTTTATAGGGCGACGCAGTGGCGCATAGGTAGTGCTGTTGCCTCACAGCAAGAAGGTCACTGGTTCGAGCCTCGGCTGGGTCAATTGGCGTTTCTGTGTGGAGTTTGCATGTTCTACCTGCATTCGTGTGGGTTTCCTCTGGGTGCTCCAGTTTCCCCCACAGTCCAAAGACATGCAGTACAGGTGAATTGGGAAGGCTAAATTGTCCGTAGTGTATGAGTGTGAGTGAGTGTGTATGGGTGTTTCCCAGAGATGGGTTGCGGCTGGAAGGGCATCCGCTGCGTAAAACATGTGCTGGATGAGTTGGCGGTTCATTCCGCTGTGGTGACCCCAGATTAATAAAGGGACTTAGCCGAAAAGAAAATTAATTAATGAATGATATGTTTTATAGAATTTTAAATTTAGCTTTTGATACTTAGTAGCACTGACACTTTTCTCTATTTAAATGTTTTTTTGTGTGTTTTATTGACATCCTTGTGTTGTTTATACAATATTTATTTGCTTTTGAGTTTTAATGTGTTTTCTGTTTAACTGTTTTAAAGCACTTTGATCAACTTTGTTTGTAGTAAGATGCTATAAATCAGGGGTGCCCAAAAGTTTTCATATGAAGGACCAAAAAACCAAATATCACTGAGAGATGTGGGCAGAAGGTAAATATAACAAACTATATTATTACATTAAAGTTGCCCTGGGTAATTTGCTAATTTATTTAATAATTAATTAATGCAAATTAATGCAGTATAACTTTTTAAATGGTAATTTATTGCAATCAAATAGACAATCATATTTATCACAGTGGAGTTCAATGCTGAATTCAAGCAGAATCTGCCTTGATTTGCTTACCAAAGTGTCTGGATTGTATATTCCAACTAAATCTGATTAATCTACACCATTTAATTATAACATTTAACAGCAGTTAGCTTTTAACAATAAAAAAAACAAACAAACCATGCCCATCATTCTCCCTCTCTTCTCAGATGGGATGGTGGGCCCAATGTACCCATGGGCCAACTTTGGCTAGCAGGCCCTAGTTTGGGCATCTCCCTATAAATAAAGGTTGATTGATTTTAATTAATATTTTATTTCTATTTTTAATTTGACAGAGTAATTTGAAATGCTTCATGAGACTGCAATTATTTTTGCATAATTACAGTACACAGATTTTTACCTTTCTCTTTTTGTCAGATACTTTGCTTCCCATCAAAATTTGTAACACTGCAGTTCACACTACAGCTTGGCTCTTTAACAAAGACTTAAATATAAGTGACCTTTAAAATCAGCTATTAAGGAAAATATATTAAAATTCTGAATATGCAATTAGGGTAATACAACCCCTAACAAAAATAAACATATTTAAAATTATTCATAATCCTTTTTATCAGACTTATTTACAACTGTTTTATTCAGCCATTTTTATAATACAAAAGCAACCCGCGTTTATTCTTATTTGTAAAAACATCAATTGCAAATAGGTTAGTTTCCTCATCGAGACTACTGGTGTAAGTTGGTCTAAATAATGCTGAGGGATCAGTAATCTTCTGACCTGCAGACTCAAAGCTGCTTTTGTGGCTTGTTTTGAAGGCGATAGTGAGTGAGTGTGCTGCTGAAAGTTGAAGTGTGTGTGTGTGTGTGTCACCCCTCCCTTCACTGCACTCGTCCAATGACTGCGAATTAAGCGAATTTACAAACCCTACTACGGGTGAGGATGCGCTTATGAATATAAATAAGGTTCTTAATCACGTATATCTACTGCCTTCCAATGGAAAATGCTTAGTTCATGAATATGAATGATCCTGCGCGGGCGTTGTTGTGTAACCTTCCAATGGAGAACGCCTGCGACATGAATATTAATTAGACAAGGGCGTCTTTGCTGCGTTATCCAACGGCGAAAGTTTGGATCATGAATATTAATATCCAGTGTTTGCCGTAGTAGGATTTGATGATTTTTGCAGTCGGGCCTCTTGAAGAGGACTGTGGGGGAGGGTCACGTGACGTGTGTACACACACTGTAGAGTTCAGCACCACTCGACTCGTAGTAAGATCATCAGCGTCCTCCCCTTTCCAGAACAAGCGTTGACGGACCAAGGACGAATATACCATATGCAACTGTGTTTACGCCACATCTCGGCGCCTTGATCGATCGCATTTTTTACTTACTTTCTTTTACACGAAGTCCGGGTACTCCTGCTGCCGATTTGGGAGCTTTTGGCAAAGTATCGGAGGAGAAATGTCAATGGAAATACAGCAGAATCCGATGCCTCCGTAGAGCTGTCCGAGTGCCAAGAACTGGTCCTCTGGTGAGTAGGTTAGCCAATACCTCCCTATATTGAGTTTAAAGTTGTTTTTGAACTAACATTTAACCTGGTGTTATTTCGTCAGCGGTGATAAGAGAGCTCACGTTCATGTGAGGCACTTTCTATGTGTTTACCGCTCGAACTGTGGCATATCTATGACAGTTACGTTGGGTAAAACTGAAACATCAGTCAGGTTAAATTTGAACGTGTAATGGCCGGATGAAAAACAAAAACAAACCAGTGATGGTAAACAACGCTTAAATTTATAAAAAAATAGTTTGATAAAGATTGATAAACGTCACTCTTGATTATTTACAATCAAAGAATTAACAACAATTAATTAAATATATACATTGTAACCACAAATAGTTTTGCGGCACTAACCATAGTCCATAAAACTGTGGTCATATGCTAATAAATACGCCAAAAGCCTTGTTATTACACTTTTATTATAATGAAACCATGGCCAACGTCTTTGGTAAGGAATGGAAATATATAACATGTGTGTGTGAGAGAGAGAGATAAACTTGCATTTTGTATCATTATTTTAGTGTCAGTGTAAATGTCTTTGAGCTTTGAGCATCTTGTAAGCATCAACAGAGCCTGAGAAATACTATGTATCTACATTTAATCCCTGTTTGTACTCTGGTAACAGTTTGAAGTTTTATTTTGAAGTAATATTGAAAATGAAAACAAATTATTTCAGTTAAGTCATTTAAGTAGTCGACTAACAAGTGAAAAGTGTTTTATTATTATTATTTTTAAGCTTAATAAAGTATGAACGTGCTTACTTTCATCGACTTGTGAAACAACAGTCATATTAAACTAAAGTAGTGTAATAATTTAAACAATTATAACCAAACTATCTTTCATTTGCATCTAAAACTACATTTTGTCTTAGTTTTATTAGCACATGGATGTTTTTACACCCTTTAATGTTTAGTTGAGTTTGAAAGTAGCAAATGGAGAAGCTTGACGATGTTGTTGTCATTCGCCTGAAGCCTATATTTATTCTCGTACTCTGACACATTAGTTGATTTCGCAATGCACCTGTCTATAAATGATGTTGCTGGGAAGTGAAGTGACATCCGACTTCTTGTTTTACCTCATTAACCAAAAACCCCAGAGAGGCTACGTTACCATTGGATCGGGTCCATGTAGGACTTGTAAGAGGATGGCAATGTGCCTGTGTGTTCTGCTGAAGACTGCACACGTCATAGGAGACAGCTGAGAGATGCTTGCCTCTTTGCCTAAAGACACTGGCGGGCGCTTTGCTCTCCAACACGGTCTGGACTGTCCAGCTGGACATGAGAGGATTACATAACCTGTTATCCAATTTTCTCATACAGTCATTTCAACTTTCATCTCTCATGTTCCCTTCAGTCTGCATATTTGCAATATTATCAGTTCGATGCAAACATGTGCTGAATAAGTTGGCGATTCATTCCACTGTGGGGACCTCAGATTAATAAAGGGACTAAGCCGAAAAGAAAATGAATGTATGAATGAATGAAATTGATAACGATGCTAGATGTCATTATTCAGTTATATATATAGTAATATGTGCAACAACAAAAAATCTAATTTTGGGAATAATAATTTTTTAACCTGTTTTGAGTTCTGCATTTATTTTGTAATGCATAAATACACATAATTTGAAATCTTTATTATGTATTATTATCAACATAGGCTCATTCTGAAAACGTAGCCCTTTATACATTTATGGAGATCGCGAAATATGTAGCCAGAAGTAGCTATGGCTGCATTTCATCTTTAAAATGAACGCTACAGGGTGGTATGACGTTGTTTCTTTTTCATGCTTACCAGCTGACCGCTTACCTCTGTATGGATTGTTTTTTCGCAATTACCAGTTTGTCCAGTAAGTTTGCCGTGTACGTTGGCAAACTTAAGATGCTGAGAGGAGTTGACCACGATGACAGGGTTTGAGTCAGGCGAATAACGGTTCCAAAAAGTGGAAATAATTAAAAAAAAATAAAATAAACAAGTAAGTAACAGGGTGAGAATGTGGTAAAATCTGAAAACGTGGTAAAAAAAAAAATCAGACGAGGGATTTTCATTTTCTGAATTATCTTTTAAAACTGTCATTTGGGTTTAGGAGATTGGTGGGTGGGTCAGTCTGTGCTTTGAAAACACTATTGGTCAGGTTTATGGAAGGAAGAGGGTGTATCTGTCAGTCAGTTGATGGCAGCCTCTAGTGGATTTACGTGAGAACAGCAGGTGCGAATGGCACTTACGAGGGAAATTTGAGATCTTAAAAAGCGTGCACAGCAGCCTCTGGTGGATTCGCGAAAACAAAAACTGCAAAAATAGTAGCTCCTGGGATGTATTTGGCGCTCTCCTGAAACGTATATAGCAGTACTTTTTCAGAACTGCCAATTATTCCAATTTAATGCTCAAGAAGATTATATTATATTATATTATATTATATTATATTATATTATATTATATTATATTATATTATATTATATTATATTATATTATATTATATTATATTAAAATGAAAACATTGATAATTTACAATATTTATTTTCAATAATGAAAACTAATGTGCTGTCAATCAGAAGTAAGCTTAAATTGTCAATAAATGAACACTTTTAAAATGCATTAAATTAGGGCTGCAAGATATTGGAAAAAAGAAAAAAAACAATAATAATTTGGACATTGAGACATTTTATTTGTCTCTGATATACATAATACATATACAGTTGAAGTCAGAATTATTAGCCTCCTGAATTATTAGCTCTCCTGTTTATTTTTTCCCCAATTTCTAACATGCATTACTTATAAGCATTAACATGCATGCTTATAAGCAACTAGTTAATAATTGTGTCCTAAAGTGTTGCCAAATGTATTAATTTAGATTGATTTGGATGATGAGGAGTGAATCATGCATAAAATGTAATAAACAAACTACAAGCATAGATGAATGCAATAATGCAAAGATAAAAGTGAGATAAACAGTGCATGCTTTATGCTTTTGTATATTTAAATGTAAAAACTACACTGCAAAGTCAATTCAACTTTGCATATCTTGACTTGCAATGCGACTATTGCGGATGCACACATTGCAATATTGATGCAACAACGATATATTGTGCAACCCCACTTTAAATCATAAGTAATGTTTTTAATAACAGATCAGCATATTCAAATGATTTCTAAAGGATAATCTGAGGCTAAAGACTAGAGTAAATTCAGCTTTGAATCACACAAAATAAACAGCATTTTAAAAATATACAAAAAATAAAAACTACAAAATTGTAGCAATATTTTCTGTATTTCTGAGAGACGTCTTTAACACACATTTAAAAAAAGTTCACTCATAAATCGAAGCGTAACCAAATTGCTCTATGCAAATCATGCATGGATGGTTTTGTATAACCAGGAATGCTCCAGCACGGAGAATTTGTTTTTCCTCGGTTTAAGACTGCCTAGTGATAAGCCATGCTCGCGGTACGCAAACACCCAGAGTGATCTCTCCTGCTGATGACTTTACAAAGAAGTGCTGAGAGAACATGCCGTCCCTGGGGTCAACACAGCTGAGCCGGTGTCAGGAACACTAATATAGAGATGTGCAGGAGCTTTAATTGAGATGTTGTTTGTATGGTGCTTACAACTTCAAGAAAGCATTAGAGGCCGTAGAAAAAGTGCCCTAGAATACATTGGTTGCCCTTCAGCTTGTAGGTGGTGGATGAATTGTGCAGTGGGAGGATGAAGGACTGAAACGGGTCGAGGCAGTGGTGAATAAAATTACTTGTCGCTTCTGAGGCGAGAAAGGTCCCTCTGCAACACCCACACCAGGCAAACTTTAATTATGCGCTCACACGGTTGAGTGTGCATTTATTAATTGTACTTTTCAGCTGAATATTAAATATTTTTGTTTGAATATTGATGAGGCACACTTTGATCTCTATACCAAGATGACCACTACTAGAGTGTCCGACTGTTTCCAGAATTGCATTTCAAGCCTTTTCAATTCATTCTCATTACTGGAATGATATACAACAAAGTCAAATTTACAGTAAACTGAATGAATCCATAATGTCAAATAATGCACACGTTTTTTGGGCGTCAGATTTTGAGAACATTTGATTTTGTTTCTAGTTGTTAACTATGGTTAAACTTTCTAAACCAGTTGACAATAATAGAGTTGACATTTTCCACTATTTTGTGCTTTAGCTCAAGATGCTAATCTCAAACTAGATCACACATGGCATGTCTAAAACAGTGTTTTATCTGTTCGCAATGTTTTTAAAGGCCCCGTGAAGTGCTTTGAAATATGCATTTTTATTACATGTGGTCTGTGACGCTGTGGCGACCTCTGATAAATAAAGGAATAAGCTGAAGGAAAATGAATGAAATTATAAACAATACAGAAAATAAATGTTTCAAGCAAATGTTTATTTAACTTAGTAAGCGCGATAAAGACGAAAAACAGACTTAGTTCATGATAATTAAAGCTGAATGTATGAATCAGGAGGCGTCGACAGTTATTGGTCATTATTGGACATTATTGGTTATTACTGTGTTATTATTCAACTATTAAGTTATTAAAAGTTGGTTTATCTTGGAGATGCAAAATGTACACAGAATTCAGTCACGCTTTGTTAGTTTTGAGCTGAAAGAGAGCTAAAAAAAAGCCCACACATTGTCACTTAACATTAGTAACATATATTTTGGTAATAATAAAATATTGGTAATATATTATAAAGCTGATTGACCTTTTGAAAGAAATGTTTACTAAATATAATCAAAAATGTATTTTATCTGCATTTTAAATCAGATTTTGGTTGTGTTTTGGTTAAGAATGTGTAAAAAATGTGTTTTAAATGTTAATCCCATTTATTTTGAATTAGGGAACAAAATAACAGCATGGATAACTGTAAAATAATGCATTGGACATTAACTGAATGAACAAATATAGCAAAACACCCTTTTGCATATTACTAAAAAATATTGAAATTACAATTTACAAACAAGCAAAACTGCTTCAGTCAAATATAGTCATGCTTGTTGTTATGCAAGGAAAGTTCTTTAAAAGGTCCCATAAAATTAAAATAAAGTTTTTAAGACGTTTTTAAGATATCCAGCTAGTGTGCTCCAAAACAGTGACAAAATACACGTTTAGAAGATATAAAGCTGATATTAACATGTACAGCTTGTAGTTTGTCTCTTCCACCTAAATGGATCAACAGTTTTATTTACGTCAACTCACACAACAGTTTGTCATCAAATCATAACCAATCAAATGCTCTCTAGTATCTGACATGCTCCGCCCCTTTCTAGACGCTTCTCACTTGCTTTTTTTATTTGTTGCTCTTGATCTCAACCACTCTCATTGGCAGAGCTGTGATAATACAAAACACTATTGGCTGTTTTTGTAAAAAGGGAGGAGCTACACTATGTCCCACCCTCCCATCGGGTTTCGATTGAGATTATGTCTAACATCGAATAAAAATGCACATTTCAAAGCACTTCACAGGACTTAGAATAATAGTGTAATTCTAAAAAAAAAAACCTATTTGCAACCGTATTCCAGATTAAATTATTTATTATGGTAATTTAAATTAAAGTAAATAAAATTAATTGTAACACATAATACCCTAAAATTACATTACTGATAGCAAAAATAAAAAGAAACAGATTTTTTTTCAGTGAATAATAATATTATGTTATAATTATAAATGTGTGATGGATCATTTCTGGAAATCATTGTAAATTCACACACACAAAAGAAACGGCAAACACTGTAAAATTACATAAAATGTGATGGAAGACTGCTTTCACACCTGTAGATTGATTTTCTGAAACAGGGATTAAAATTGTTACAATGTTGCACTTTGTTCTTGGTGCGGTTCGCTTTCAAACGGCAAAGTTTCTAAACAGACCAAAAGAGCTAAAACAAGTCACGAGCGAGTAAACTCTCCTCACATTGGTCAGAGTCCCGCTCAGCGGCCATGAGTCCTTATTTTAATTTATGACGATGAGCAATAAGACATTAAATGTGAAAAAGAGTGTTTAATTTTGAATGGTGACACACCAAATATAAATCAGAGGTAAGACTTTTTCATACGTAGCCGTTGGCTATATTTATGCGTTATATGCTTTACATTACAGAGAGAAATAACAGATAAACCAAGACTGATAACGGATAAACAGCTCTCGTTAATAGTTCAGCATGCTTTCACTTTCGTGTTTGACATGAAATGCATATTTACCTGTTGGAATGACATCCCAGCCTACTAGTAATTCTCTCTTCATATAGCCATATACCGTATATGCCTATTACATAACCATAATACACTGTGATATAGCCTGGTTCGTTAGTTCGTTGGATCGTATTGCTTTCTCACTACAAGCGATCCGCTCCAGAGTTCGTTTCTATCGAGCCGAGGCCACCTCATTCAGGAGATCTCGGACCGATTGTTGGTTTCACATATGCCAAACGAACCGCGCTAACTGGGGAAACGCGCCAGGCTCCGAAACAAAAGTCTAGGTGTGAAAGCACCCTTAAACTCCATACTGTTCTAAAAGTTACAAAAGTAACAAAACTAAAACTCAACCATATATACAGCACCCATTTTTAGCATATTAATTATTAATAATAAATGTATGTATTATGTTTGCTTTATTTGCATAGGCGTCATTTTCAACTTTAATAAATGTGTAACCATAATATATTCTGAACTCCAAATCTTCATTCTTCCTCTTCCTCTGCTTTCTATTTCCTAAACACAGAAGTGAAAAATGTATTGTAACACCTCACCATCTGACTGCAGAGCACTCATACACACACACACACACACACACACACACACACACACACACACACACACACACACACACACACAAAGCTCAGAAAATGCAATCATGTGACATCACTCAGCCGATTCGCAGAATTTGCTGTACATTCCAGCGCGGATATGAGGGGTGTGGAATAGCCCATTTAGTTTTACACCCACAGCACGCGGTCAGCCAGCACGTCTTGTTGTTTATGTACAATTAATAACAGAGGTCACTGAGAAGTGTGCAGTGCTATGGGACTCATCCCCTTGCAGGCGTGCTTGCTCATGTACGGACGCTGCAGGCGTTAGAAGGCCTTTCAAAATGACATGCTTTACAGCAAGCCGTGATGTCCTTTTGCACCCGCTTAGGAATGCTTGAGTCTGCCAGCCTAGACAGTGTTTGGTCATGGTCTCTTGAGGAAGGCAAGATGCTGCAGTGTTTAAAAAGGATGGCAGGTTGACAATTTGTTTGTCTGCCAGCAAGCTACGTCGATAAATTGTAGATTTTTTTTATTTTTAAAGGATGCGGCAGATTTAAAATTTTGAGATTAGTAAGATTTTTATTATTTTTATATTAGGCAAGAAGGTATCACTTTACAATAGGGTTTGTATTAGTTAACGTTAGGGCTGCACAATATATCGTTTTAGCATCAATGTGCATTGCAATGTCTGCAATAATCTCATTGCAGGGATCTGCAATGTAGTTGGGATTATAGTTGACCTGACATTACAGTTAACAACAAAGTGGAGTAATTTCATATTTTAACCTCAGAGTGAAATGTTATTATTTGCATGTGTTTTTAAAACCTGACTGTAAGAATTTGAAGAAAATTTAAGCAATTTGTGCAGATTTAATGAAACCATTGTAGCTTAAAGATTAATTGTACATTATATAATTATTGACTCAATTAAAACATTTCAGTATTATTATTATCATTATTATTATTCATTATTCAGCATACTTATCCAGCCCTTCCAGCTGCAACCCATCACTGGGAAACTATTATTATTATTACTACTATAAAGTGATTTAATTTCTGCTTTCGAAAACAGTTTGACTTGTTAGAAAAATCATAAATCATTGTTTATTTGCATATTTTCTCTGTTATATTTACTTTGGTTGTCATTTTTTAAATTATATTTTATGCAGATACGCTCCCCTACACAGTAAAAAATGCAAGGTTCCACACAATTCATACATTTTGTCCCAACACAAATCGATTAGGTTAATTTAACACTTTTAATAAATATATGTGGATTGAACAAGTTGTCCCAATAAAATCTCAAGAATTGTGTTGTTTCAGCTCATTTTAATTAAGTAGTTTGAACAAGTAAAAATATATATGTTTTGAGTGTACAGAATCATCCCAATTGATCTAAAATTATGAACTCTTTGCAAGCTATTCAAGTCATTTGCTCAAATTTGATTTATTTCGCAATATACAGATTCCAAATGCAAATATCACACTTGAAATTAACTCTGGACCTTTTATTTGCTCATTGTAATTGGGGCAATGAGGGAATAACACACACCGGGCCATGGAACAGCTAAGAAGCCAATTGTCCAATTACTTTTGGACCCATAACAAGTGGGAGGCACATATGCAAACTGATATAATTCCTATACCGTTCACCTGATTTGGATGAAATATCCTCAAATCAAAGCAGACAGTCTGCAATTAAAGCACATCTTGTTAGTTTCAAATTAATAAATATATTGCAATGTCAGTTTTTTCAATATCGTGCAGCCCTAGTAAACGCACTAACATGAATAAACAAAGAAGAGTATATTTATTATTATGTTATTTATGTTTGTTAATGTTAGTTATTGGAAATAAAATATGTTCACCGTTTGTTCAAGTAACTTATTTAAAATAATCTGAAACAACCAAATTCATAAGTTTTTTGGGTGGACAACTTAATTGTTTTATGTTCAATCCACTTAAAAGTTCAAAAACTAATAAATTAACTTAATTCCTTCATGTTGTCCCAACAGAAATCGATTGTGTGGAACCCAGCATTTTTTTTTACAGTGTTGTTAGTTCATGTTTACTCACTAATGTTAACAAGCATGAATTTGGATTCCTAATAATGCATTAGTAAATGTTGAACTACAATTTGTAAATGCTGTACAAGTATCGTTCATTATTAGTTCATGTTAGTAAGTACATTAACTAATGGATTCGTATTGTAAAGTGTTAAGAAATTAATAGATTTATATAGCAGTGCTGCATTAAATAGATCAAAAGTAGCAATAATAATGTGCAATACACACCATATCATGCGTACAAACATGACACACTGAGGTGGGATTTAGGCTAGTGTTTTTGTCTTTTTAAAAAATGTGTTTTGAAATTAAAAAGCTCCTCATTCAGAATGCCGTTTACATTGGGTTTCAGAAAAACAATCTCCGTCCACACTATGCAGTCTAAAATACATGATGCCAACTATTCGCAATTGTGAAAAGCTGTGCCATTTTCTAAAGTTTGTATTTTAGTTTATCTATACTGAAACGGATCACCAATATTTCCAAACTAAAACAGGATCTTTAGCTTTTCAAACATGCTCTGTTTGTGCAAAGATTTTGAATTAATGTGGATGCCAGGCATAACAAAATGTACGTGTCGTGAAATGAAAACTCATCAGTGTTGGCATCTAAATCTGCCAGTTCAGTGAATTATTAATCCAAATATTCTCTTTAAAATTAATAAACAATATAGATTATATAAATTATAAATTGGAGGTTTTGTCCAAAATAAGATACTTCCATTCTATATATACACAACAAACATTATGATAATAATAGGATAAATGCGTCTGCTGTGTACTGTGTGTGTAAAGTGTAAATATATGTATTTCTGATTTCACAGCACTCCTAAAAGTGTAGTCAAAACGTGCAGCTCTTCAAGTCAATTGTAGACAAACTCAGATTTACTTCTACTAACATTCTGAAGTGCACATCAGATGAGCAGTTCACTATCCTGTTAGGCCATGACAGAGGAATTTGTGAATGGAAGTGAAGCAATACAACTGACACCGGAAGGTCATGTGACAATAGCATGGTGATTGTAGAATGTCCGTTTATTCAGATTACAAACATTCATACTATACAAAAGTATATATTATATATTTTTAAAGCAAAGTGCAACGACAACAAAAAGCGAAAAAAAAATAAATCTAACTAATTAATGTATTTTTGCCTTTCTGAACTTAAATTAAAGGGTAATTTTGCATTCCGTCACACTTCATAACAGTGTTTAATATTTTTTGACTTTTTTTTTTAGGTTACATGATAATGTCAGCTGTACCACAAATACTATAGTAATATTTTAGATTAATAATTGCACACCATTAGTTAAAACATTGCTATACATTTATTAATTAACATATTTCTAATTCAAATAAATAAGTGTTTTGAGATATCCGTAATTGTTAATAATAAGGTTTAATTTCTAAATAGGCATGACACTGAAAACTGGAGTAATCATGCTGAAGATTCACATGGAATAAATAGAATTTTTGTATACATTCAAATAAAACAAATATAAAAATAATGCAAGTCTTATTATTATGATTATTATTATTCAATATTATTTAACTGTATTTTTAATGATAAATCCAGCTTTGGTGAGCTTTGATGAAGAATTTTGCCAAAAATATTTACATGGCAAAATTTGTAGATAGATAAACTTGCTAGAATTAGATTACTGTTACATCTTTTTTCCTCTAACCAATATTTCTAGTTTTTATATCATATCTATATCAGCATCTTTTAAACTATTTACTGTCAGTGAATCGTGTCTTCCAGATAAACAACACAACTGTTTGATAAAGTATTTTAGGCATTAGGTCATCATTACAGAAGAATTTAAGGATCAAGTCACTTTGGAATGCTATAGAAAATTTGGCATTAGCAAAAATGCATCTTAATTATTCATATAGTGTATTCTGAATATATTATACAGTAAAAACATGCCCTCCGAAGACTTGTATTAAGTGGAACATGGATCAGTGGATGAGTAAATACAGATGCTTTTAGCAGTTTGTGACTGAAACTACCCTTATTTATCGGTCACCGTGGTCAAAGCGAGAGCAGGAAGTGAACAGGATGATCTTTGAGGAGAGCGATAGGGACACGGGTAGTGGCTAGTTTTGCTGTTGTATTGTGTTTACAAAGTCCTTTTGCAAGATATTTAGTTTCTTTGGATGTAATCCATGTGGAAAAGCCAGTGTGTTCTTAAAAGCATTATGGAGTCAGACTTTGACACCTGCCCTTTAGAAACCAAGCCCTCACGTCTTGTTTTCCCTTGGCAGTTCTTTTCTTCTCTTCTCATAATGTAGAAGCAAGACTCTTGCCAACACGTAAAAAAAAAAAGAGCAGTGGATAATCTTAAAGGACTCTTGAAATTAAAATACATTTTTTTTTAGATGTTAGTATTAGTATGTTAGTGTTAAAGGATATCTATAAGCAAGTGTGCACCAAAACAGTGACAACATTCACATTTAGACGATTTAATTATGATTTAAACATTCGAACTTGCTATTTGGCAAACAATTTGAGTCAGCTCATACTTCAGTTTGTCATCAGATCTTCTGACCAATCAAATGTTCTATTATACTGTAGTGTTTGACATATCCATCCCCCCCCTCCCCTCCTCAAGACATTTCTCATTTGCTTTAAAATTGATCTCATCCACTCCATTAAAAAAAAAACAGAAAGCTATAGACTGGATTTTTACATGGCGGACATTTTAAAAGTGAAAGTGAGGCTGCGGTGAGAAGAAACCAGGAAGTGTTGCCTGGAGTCACACAGGAACGTTGTCTGCTATGGTGTATTGTGTACCTGGCTGTATATCTTAACAGTGAAAAGAAAGTGACCCAAATTTATTATTCCACTGCTTGCCAAGTGACCCGAAGGTTCGTTCTGAATGAATAGTGAAAATAAAAAAGGGATATCAGAACTCATTTTCAGCCAAGTTAAGGGAAATGACACTAGTTGGCTTATGTTATCGTTCCCAATCACATGTTTTAGATGCCATTTATCAAACTCAAGTTCATGAACTGATTCTTTCTATATTAGACTTGTCACAATACTGAATTTTGGCACTGAAATAAAAAAAAAGTAAAATAAAAATGTAAATTTCCAGCTAACATTTAAGCACTGTTGAGCACGTTCTCAAACACCACTTATTTGCCAGTATTCACCAGCGTTCAATGGAAATGACTGTCATTGGCTGTGAAGGTCATGTTCACCGCTCTTCATCGATGTTTACGAAGTGCAAACACAGATGATCTTCACAGCTTTAAAACGCTCCAGTATCAGTGTATCTGTGTTTGCACTCTGTGAAAAGTGTTGAACTAATGAACTTCACAGCCAATCACAGTCATTTCTGTTGAGCACTGGTGAACAATGGCAAATCAGAAGTGTTTATGAATGTGCTTAAATGTTAGCTGGAATTGACTTAAAAAAAATCCAGTATCATGACAACACTATTACAGACAACACGTGGGTGTGCTCCAAACATTTTACAGAGGACTGTGTTGTTTTATTGCTCACTGGTTTACATAGGCTGAAGCAGGGAAGCGTCCCCATGGTGTTTACCTGGTGCCATGAACAGATTGTGATTTTGTTTGATGACTAATATGCTAAAATGCTGGACACTGTACATCACACAGGACTAGGAATCTCATTGGGAGCATTCAGAACATCCTCTGTTTAATGTTTATATATTGAAGCAAAAGAACCATCCCTTGAAAGATGACATTTAAAATTAGTGCTCCAATATGCTGTCAAACTGAAATCAAAAAGAGGTAACCCAGCTTTAATCCTTCTGTCTTCCACCATGAATATTTAGAATGTATGAAGACAGACCCAACTATATCAGTCCTTTTGGAATTCGTATGAAACCCCATCTGATGAATATGGGTGTTAATATGGAAAAGCTTTCACTACCTGATTTGAGCCATATTCCTCCTTGGTGCAACTCAAAAATAAGAATCTTATGGAACCTAACCAAACAGAAGAAGTCCTTGACTCACCCAAATGAATACAAACAAGAATTCAAACAAATAACAGACAGTCTCCCTCATCACAAACCCATATATACAGATGGATCGAAAACAGACAAAAGAGTAACAGCAGCAGTAGTTTTTAAAGATGATGTTTTTGGTACTCGGATTCCAGGAGAAAGTTCAATTAACACAGCAGAAGCTTATGCAATAAATATGGCTTTAGAACAAATGGAAAGAACACAGTACCGTAACTTTTTATTCTGCACAGATTCCAAATCCTGTCTACAAGCACTTGAAGCTTCTAAGTGTGATCATGTGTGATCACTTTCCATGATTGTAAAGAAAATGACAACGCTAGAAAATAAGAAGTTCAACATTATCTTATGTTCCAGGTAATATGGGACTACATGGAAATGAACTGGCAGATGAAGCAGCAAAACAGGCTATCTCTGTCATGGATTGGTCAGGCTCTCACGACCCCCACTCACGAAGATCACCATCACCTGACTTCTAATGAGCACACAGCTGCATCACATTCACGAGCACCAGATAAAAGCACAGCACTCCAGTCGCTCATTGTCCGGGCTCGTCTCGACGAAAGCGGACAACTGAGCGACCACTCAGCGTAGTCATCCTCAGCTAAAACAAACGATTTACTTACCTGTTCTCTTTGTATTCCTCCTAGTCTTCCTGGTCCTCCCGAATCGTCCTGTCTTCCAGTCCTTCCAAGTCTGTGTCATCCTCTGTCAGCTGTATCTGGTGTGTGCTGTCCATCCTCGTGTATTCCTGTTACCCAGCCACGGAGGAAAAGACCCCAACATCATTCCTGATCCTCCTGGCTATCCTTCATGTGCTCCTTGTTGTCATTTAATAAACACCCTAACGTTTCCTTACCTCTGTCTCCTGTCCGCTTCATAACAGAAGCCCGGACCCATAACGACGACAACATGAGCACCCCCGATCACCTTCAAGAGCTGGTGGACCAGTTGAAGCGGATTCTACAGCCACCAGCTCCACTTTCCAACGCACCACCAGCACCGAGCACTTCCGCCTCCACAGTTTCTTCTTCGGCCCTTCCTTCCAGTCCCATGGCCCGACCAGCGCCCTACTCAGGCGGAGCGGGGGAGTGCAATGGTTTTCTGTTACAATGTTCCCTCATATTCGAAATGCAACCTTCTCTATATCCCACAGATAAGTCGAAGATCGCCTACATCGTATCTCTACTCTCTGGACCTGCACTTAAATGGGCTGAGACGATCTGGAACCAAGCCGGGCCGGTCATGAATTCCATCACTACCTTCACGGAGTATTTCAAAGAGGTGTTTGGACGTTCTGATGGGGAAGTAGCCGCTGGAGAGCAGCTGTATCATCTAAAGCAAGGTACTCTATCTACACAGGAATATGCTCTCCGGTTTCGCACTCTAGCAGCTGCAAGTGGATGGAATGAGAGATCGTTGTTGACCACGTACCGGCTCGGCTTGGAACCCACTCTCCGAATCCAACTGGCCACATTAGATGATACAATGGGTCTGGAGAGATTCATCCAACATTCTCTCCGATGTTCCGATCGTCTCCGTTCCTATCAACAGGACACCATCACCCCCTCGTCTGCACTCCTCCAATCGCCTGAGTCAACAGCCTCTCCAGAACCAGAACCCATGATAATAGAGTCTGGAAGACTGACATCAGCGGAACGACAGAGGAGGCTGACCCGGGGTCTGTGTCTATACTGCGGTGTCAGTGGACACACCCGTATGGAGTGTCCCCTTCGTCCCATTCGGACTTCAGTGAGTGTATTCAGTACGAATATTGAACAATGTAAACCACTTACTACCACCGTACAAATAACTACTGCCTCTATTTCTCTCCTTGTCACAGCCCTCATCGACTCCGGGTCAGCAGGGAACTTCATCTCCCAATCCCTCTGTCGTCAACTCCACCTCCGTACTGAGGCGTCCTCGCATATATACCAGATACAACCGATAACCCAGTGCACTCGATCTTCGACCCGTATCCATCGACAATGCGAAGACATCCTTCTTCAAGTGGGGTTGTTACATCAAGAGAGGATTCAATTTCTGGTTCTGGAGGGTGCAAATATGGACATCATTCTAGGGCGCCCGTGGCTGGTGAAGCACGATCCCATCATCTCTTGGGGCACAGGAGAGATAAAGAAATGGGGATCTGGATGTACACCTGCCTGTTTTCCAAATCTCCCTCTTCAAGGTCGGAACCCCATTTCTTTGTTTGCAACATCGGTCGAGAGCCCTCCTGAGAAGCAGTCTATCCACATTCCTAAGGAGTACAGCTCCTTTCATGATGTCTTCTGCCCCAAGAGAGCTTCCCAGCTACCGCCGCATCGGCCATGGGACTGCGCGATCGACCTAGTTCCAGATGCCCAGTTGCCAAGAGGTAGGATCTACCCGCTCTCGCTTCCAGAGAATCAGGCAATGGAAGATTACATAAGGGAGGCTCTGAGTCAGGGGTACATACGTCACTCAAAATCACCAGCCGCCTCAAGCTTCTTCTTTGTGGCCAAGAAGGACGGAGGGCTGCGTCCATGCATCGACTACAGGGTCCTAAATAACGGTACAGTAAAATACCGATATCCCCTTCCTCTGGTACCAGCCGCTTTGGAACAGCTCCGAGAAGCTAAAGTCTTCACTAAATTGGACCTCCGCAGCGCGTATAATCTGATAAGAATACGTGAGGGGGACCAATGGAAGACAGCATTCGTGACCCCTACTGGCCACTATGAATATGAGGTCATGCCTTACGGTCTGGTCAACGCCCCCTCCGTATTCCAAAACTTCATTCATGAAGTCCTCCGGGAGTTTCTTCACCACTGTGTAATAGTGTACATAGATGACATCCTCATTTACTCCCGGAGTGAGGCCGAACATCGCCAACACGTTGCGGAGGTCCTACACACATTGAGAGAACATCACCTCTACCTCAAAGCGGAGAAATGCTCATTCCACCAGAAGTCGATTCATTTCTTGGGATACATCATTGACCAAACCGGTATACGTATGGATGGGAAGAAAATTGAGGCTGTTCTATCCTGGTCAGAACCCACTTCCATTAAGGAGCTCCAGAGGTTTCTTGGGTTTGCTAACTTTTATAGACGGTTTATCAAGGACTACAGCAGGATTACATCACCTCTCACTAATCTCCTCAAGGGTAAACCCAAAGGACTGGAGTGGACCAAAGAAGCAGCCGCAGCCTTCCGCCTTCTTAAGAAGGAGTTCACAAGGGCCCCACTCCTGACTCATCCTGACCCAAATCTTCCTTTCGTGGTGGAAGTGGACGCATCCACCACCGGCGTCGGGGCAGTATTATCTCAACATCATGATACACCCGCCCCGACTGCATCCCTGTGCCTATTTCTCTCGGAAGTTGAGCCCGGCGGAGCAGAATTACAGCATAGGAGACAGGGAGCTTCTAGCAATCAAGCTAGCCTTGGAGGAGTGGCGTCACTGGTTGGAGGGAGCCAAACATCCGTTCCAGGTGATCACAGATCACAAAAACCTCCAATACATCAAAGAGGCCAAGAGACTATGTCCACGTCAAGCCAGATGGTCACTTTTCTTCTCACGTTTTGATTTCTCCATTTCCTATCGTCCAGGACCCAAGAATCTAAGAGCAGACGCTCTCTCTCGTTTACACGAGCATCACGATCATGAAGAACTCCCAACGAAGATTCTTCCCGAACACATCTCCATTTGTCCGATCACCTGGAACGCTCCTCCAGTCGTTGCCACTCCGGAAGCCCCTGCTCCGCCGGGATGCCCTCCTCATCGGCAGTTCATACCACCTGAACACCGGGTAGATCTGATCCACTCCTTACATACCTCGCTAGGCACTGGACATCCAGGGATCAACAATACTCTCTCGCTAGTATCCCAACGATTCTGGTGGCCAAACATGGCAAGGGATGTGAGGCAATATGTTCAGGGCTGTAAGGACTGTGCCCAATCCAAGAGCCCACGTCATCTACCCGCTGGAAAGCTCCATCCCTTGCCGATTCCGAACCGTCCCTG
Source organism: Danio aesculapii (assembly GCF_903798145.1). NCBI lineage: Eukaryota > Metazoa > Chordata > Actinopteri > Cypriniformes > Danionidae > Danio > Danio aesculapii. Next base: position 52,855,564 of record NC_079437.1, on the reverse strand, counting down.
GTCACACCTAGGAGTGGACTTTATCACTGACCTCCCTTCGTCAGAAGGTAATACCTGTATTCTAGTCATAGTAGATAGATTCTCAAAGTTTGTCAAACTAATCCCTCTGAAAGGTCTTCCCACAGCCTTTGAAACTGCCGACAATATCTTTAATCAAGTCTTCAGGTCATTTGGTATTCCAGAAGATATTGTGTCGGACAGAGGTCCACAGTTCATCTCACGTCTATGGAAAGCCTTCTTCAAGCTCCTAGGTGTGGCCGTCAGCCTCTCTTCTGGATATCATCCCCAAACCAACGGGCAGACAGAGAGGAAGATTCAGGAGGTGGGACGGTTCCTGAGGACCTTCTGCAGTGGTCACCAGAACTCCTGGAGCCAGTATTTGGGCTGGGCAGAATATGCCCAAAATTCACTGCGGCAACCCTCCACCGGACTCACGCCATTCCAGTGCGTCCTGGGCTTCCAACCACCGCTCTTTCCCTGGGATGGCGAACCATCTGATGTCCCCGCAGTGGATCACTGGTTCCGGGAGAGCGAGAGAGTCTGGGACGAGGCTCATCAACATCTGCAGAGGGCAGTCCGTCGAAGCAAGGTAACCGCCGATAGGAGAAGGTCTGAAGAACCCAGATACACACCCGGACAAAAGGTGTGGCTATCCACCCGGGACATACGCATGCGACTGCCCTCTCGCAAGTTAAGTCCCCGATTTGTTGGTCCCTTCACCATCGTGGAACAGGTTAACCCCGTCACCTACAAACTACAATTACCCTCTCACTACCGTATTCACCCTACATTCCACGTATCACTCCTGAAACCCTATCACGATCCTGTTCTTCCCTCCACAGAGCCTGACCACGAAGAGGAACCCCCTCCTCCACTGCTCCTAGAAGAAGGAGCCGTCTACGCAGTGAAGGAGATCTTGCGTTCCCGACGTCGTGGTGGCCAGTTGGAGTACCTGGTGGACTGGGAAGGGTACGGCCCCGAAGAAAGGACATGGGTTCCCAGAGCTGATATTCTCGATCCTAGTCTCATGGTGGAGTTTCATGAGAGCCACCCTGAGTTCCCAGCGCCTAGAGGCAGAGGGAGACCACCACGGCGTCGGAGGTGTCGGCCCTCAGGAGCGGGCCCTGGGGAGGGGGGTACTGTCATGGATTGGTCAGGCTCTCACGACCCCCACTCACGAAGATCACCATCACCTGACTTCTAATGAGCACACAGCTGCATCACATTCACGAGCACCAGATAAAAGCACAGCACTCCAGTCGCTCATTGTCCGGGCTCGTCTCGACGAAAGCGGACAACTGAGCGACCACTCAGCGTAGTCATCCTCAGCTAAAACAAACGATTTACTTACCTGTTCTCTTTGTATTCCTCCTAGTCTTCCTGGTCCTCCCGAATCGTCCTGTCTTCCAGTCCTTCCAAGTCTGTGTCATCCTCTGTCAGCTGTATCTGGTGTGTGCTGTCCATCCTCGTGTATTCCTGTTACCCAGCCACGGAGGAAAAGACCCCAACATCATTCCTGATCCTCCTGGCTATCCTTCATGTGCTCCTTGTTGTCATTTAATAAACACCCTAACGTTTCCTTACCTCTGTCTCCTGTCCGCTTCATAACAATCTCCTTGAAAGTGTCAGAATGTTTAATTCCTCCTGAGGACAACTGCATGAATAATAAAATTACATGAAATAAAACCCGAAAATAAATGACAGACACTTAGCAAATTATCATTTTAAGACCAGTCATGATCAAACTGTCTATACTAGATGTCGAAATGGACATTCTACAGTAGTTTGACTCATTTGTATTTACTGAATAACGAAGCACCACCTAAATGTAATTGCTGTCAGGCTGCTCTAACCATAAAACATATTTTGTTGGAATGTGGATGTTTGAATACCATTAGACAATTTTTTTTAAGGAGAGTACTTTAATGGACATTTTTTTAAAAAGGTACCACCAGGAAGAATCTTAAATTATTTATCAAAAATTTAACTGAAAGTCATATTTAACTTTGAATAAATTTGTGTGAAAATTATTTATTTCTATCCCATATATCTAAGTAACTTTTTATAGTAATATGAATTTGTTTTTTTTATCATGTAATATTTTATGTATATCAATTTTGGGTTTGATTATGCTGATGTGACAATAAATAAATCAATCACTAATATGCTTTTGTTTAAACCTAACTGAATGGTATTAAAGTTATGTTTAAACCATATCTGCATTTTGGGAAAAAATAAATAAATAAATAAAATCGCAGCAACAGCTGGAGGTTTGTAGTCCACTGCAGGTTGTTGCAAAATTTACAGTGCTGGTCCTGTACTTCCGAGTTACTTCCAACCGCAGCCTTGCTTTCATTTTTTTTTAAATGGCAGTCGCATGAAATAAGTGTATTGACTGTTATTTTATAAAGGGGAGGAGCTACTATATGCCCCACCTTGTGTTTCAGTTGTCAACTTTCATAAAAATTTATGGGACTTCCCCATTACCCAACACAGATCGTTCAAATACAACAAAAACATAAGTAAACTCAATTCATTACAGTTTTAGTCCATTTTTATTTGCTTAAGTCTAAAAAGGTAAAGATATACATTTTGTAAGGGTGTAACGCATCACGGTTGATCTGTACGGATTAAAACCCCCAGATCGGAACGCACATGACCCGCAGATTAATAACTTTTTTTTTTTTTTTCGAACTTGTAGGTTAATCCAACATATATAACAATTGGAGGGAGCGAGAAAGAGAGAGCGCCTCCCACGTCATTCAAATCACATGCATGCAAGCATTTTGGCTTCCCTGTGAAAAAAATAATGATGACTGAAAAAGTTGTGCTGGGACCTACATTAAATGCTTTCTTAGATTATGAATTAAAGGTGTTTTCTGTCACTACTTGTTTAGCCCGCATTAATGCGTTCGTGATCTCAATACAAACCCACGTAACATGAATGATAAATGATAATGATTTGCATATGTTGATTAATACTTCAAATCGCTGCATTCAGATCTGCGTTTGATTCAGTCTTCAGTTGGTTACAAACATTTAAATAACACGGACGAACAGTTTATAGTTCAGATATAAATGCTGATGTTTATGGTAAATATTAAAATCACCGTTTGACGGAACGTGACGCTGGTGAAAGCAATTACATTGTGTAACAGGTGGCGACAAACCACCATCAAAATTAGGTCACCGAATAGGTTTTCAAAAATGATCAACCTTTAATGAAACATGAAGTTTTGTGTGTGAATTGTTGAATCATAAATTGAAAATAAATATAATGTTGTACACTATGTTAGATTTCCATATTTAGCATTTTCAGCAACAGTACGAAAGATCATTTTTCTTATTGAATATTTTCCCTTTTTTCAGCTGGTTCTTTCTTGGATTGTATTTTTAACTTCTGTTTGTTAAGACCAATGGGTTTTGCTGTAATATTTTTGTATAAATAGAAAGCAATTGACATTTGTCTCTCCTTTTTTGCTGATCTGAAAAATGGTCCGATCCGTGACTCAAAAACCAAAGTGTGGTCTAAATCATGAAATTTGTGATCCATTACTCCACTAATGTTTTGTGTTTTAAAGTAAATGAGGAAGACAGTTTACCCTTTACAAGATTTATGTCCTTATGAGAGACATAAGGTACACTGGTAGTTATATACCAGTTAGACCACAACATAAAGTGCTCCATGCACATACAGAGCTGATGATGCGAAAACATACTGGTTCGCTATAGGTGTATGACTGCAAGGTGAAAAGGGTAAATGAGTGTCTCCACCCTCTAGTGAGAGGCAGAGGAACAGTCCATGGCTGTCTGTCTCCAGGCCAAAACAGTCACTCTGTGATGGCGTTACATAAGCAGATAGGGGAACGCTCTCTCAACAGTCATTATTTCTGCTCAGATGTGTTCCGAATTGTCTGGGAAGACTCCATGTCTACTGAAAAATAAGTGCTGACATGCGCACAAAAGCCAGAGGCCTTGTGTCAAAGTTTGGTCTGAACTGAAAAATTTGTTCATAAGATTGTAATGTAGCTGAGTGTTCCCTTTACTTTTTTGTAGCAGAATCAGGGCTTGACGCTTACTTTTTTCAGAATGAGCATGTGCTGCTAAGTTAGGAGCACATTAAAGAATTTTAGGAGCGCAGTGAAAATGTATTAAGTAAATAGTGGTTTTGCCTAATAAATGCACATGAAGAGAACTTTAATAGCAAAGCAGTTTCAGTTATTTGAATACAATAAGTACAATAGATTTGATTTTACTGTAACAACAGCTTAAATAGTATTTAATAATTATTTATAATTTAAGCTGCATTACGGTTGCGGTTCACAGCGGGACCAGGATCAAATTGCTCTAATGAATGCCTCTCTAAACTGATCTGAATCAAGTCTTTAGTTGTGGACATGACTAGACAGCTTCTTGTTGAATTATTGATCCATTTTCGAGCTAAAAAAATATATATCTTTTACACTGGGCAGCAGAAATTGGCAGTTATTGTTGTAAGTTATTGTTAAGTTAATAAAAATGTGCAGTATCACATATAGTGCAAACATTCAGATGACCATAGCGAATTTAATCTGTTCTTTTCCGCGTGTCCTCGCGCTCTTGTCAAAGCTACTACCAAAGTCAGAACAGGTACAGTTTTGTGTCCAGCACATCTCTGTGGGTCTGCGTAACACCAGAGTCTGTTGGGGAAGTGATTCAGTTTCTCGCGATCACAGAACCGAGCCGCTCAGGTAAACTCTATGTGTGGAAAGCACTGGTGTTGAATAGTTGACGCGGCACGATATGCCATGACCTAATTGTAAACGATTTCTATGAGCCTCCCACACTGTGCGGCTCCACCGCCATTCGGTGCCTGGCCATTCTTTACAAAGCAATGTATGTAAAGACTGCTTTACGTGAAATAAACCAGTAGAGATGTGCTGTTGCTGATAGTGTCCACGTGTGCTACAGTCACAATATATTTCGAACGTAATGCACCATAATGCACATTGAGAAACAGTGTGAGGAACATGTTTTATCATGACCAAGTGATTTAAGTCATCAATCAAGCTTATTAAAATAAATTTGCACATGTGCGACTAAATAAATGTTCCAGTTCGCACACGTCTATTTTTAGTCACAAATGCGAGCAAAATGGTCACACTGTTGAGCCCTGAGTATACAGTCTATAGTGGCGGCATGACAAACCTCGGTGCTTCGCCATGGAAGAGTAAGTACTTCTAATGCTGTGTTCACACTAGACGCGGAAGAAGTGTCAAGCACGAGTGATTTATATGTTAAGTCAATGCAAACACACGAATAGACATCCTGCGGCACGATATGCGTAAATGGCGCGGCACGAATTACGCAAATTGTGCGAGTGGTGCGATGCGTCTTCGCGCCGAAGAGCGGACGCTTCTTTAACCAATCAGGAGCTTGCTCTTGTGGGGGCGCGATTGTGACATAAAACCTGTTGTTGGTGTCCCGGGGGAAATCCTCCAGCCGACACCGACAACAGTTCATCAAACTGGGCTCGGTTCAGTCAGAAGCCCCGCTTAAAGCCTCCATCATCCAGGTTAAGTTTCTGGAGGAGTTTATGAGCTCACAGAGCTGGATGCACCTCTGAAAGGATCTAGTGGACTCAGACACGGTCCTAAATGCATCAACGCTGTTTTTATAGCCTTCATAAAGTACATAAACAGTTATTTTCTCAATAAAATCCATGTTAGCCATTTAGCAACAAAGCTACAGTCACCGGGCAGACAGAAGCCCTGCCAATGACGCGAATCCGCATCTGTTCTGAAGTGAATTTGATGTGCGAATGAAGCGGATTTGATGCGCGAATGAAGCGAGTAAATTAAAATGTTCACACCGCTATTTACACGCGATTGGTCCGCGCGTTCCGCATCTGGTGTGAACACACAGTAACTCGAACACACAATGTCCGATCTGCCTAAAACTTCGATAAGATTCCTCTCCTGAAGGCATCTACATGCCAATATTGAATTACAGTCATAGCGCCACCTGCTGACAGAAGGGATTTTGGCTTATAACTCAGCCACACGATGTCTGACCTGCCTGAAAATTCACGTTCAAAAATATTCCTCTCCTGAAGACATCTACATGCCAATATTGAGTCACAGCCATAGCGCCACCTGCTGACAGAAGGAAGTTTGGCATAAATTAGTAATTTCTGAGGGTTTTTTAATATATAAATCGGCTTAATTTAATAGTGTCTGCAGTTCTGTCATCCTGAGGTCATCGGGCGGCGGTGAGCCGGGGTGCGAGGTCCCTTTCTTCACTGCTTGCAGCTTTAATTATTATTATTATTATTATTATTATTATTATTATTATTTTACATTATAAAGACACCTGCAACAGTATGTGAACAAACTGTAATTTAAATAATTACATGCTCAAAATGAAAAGACTCTTTGGTTGTTTGCCAGGATGGATGCTGGATGTATCCATTTTACTAATAATGAAAAATGATTGAATAAATATATTAGTTATTATTTTACATTACTTTCTAGTTAATTTTGTCTTGTAAGGACTGGTGTGTAACTTTAAAACAGCAGTTAATCAATTTGTTTTAATGCAATTATACTTGTTGCTGCAGTTTATATTATGCATATTTCCTTTAAAATAAAAAGTGAACATATTCATTTAATTGAAATAGTTATTAGGCTTACTGATTCCATTACTTGCTCATCGCTGCACCTCCCCCGCTGTCATTTAGCTTTTCTTCTTGAAATAAAGACTATTAATTTCAGTTACAACAGATGCTACAATAAAAAAAAAACGGAAAGCATCTGCTCTGCTTCACAAAGCACAAGCTGCAGCCACTGCACATTCAGTCTTTACAAAGAGTATGCGTTATCACAAATTTGAAAATAAAAGCACACATTCAAAAGTCATTTCAATGTCCATATATTGATAGAAGCTCCTTGATTGTTGAGTTATACACGTTCTGCCTCCCCATCCAACCAGTCTTACACATTTCTTCAGGAGTGAGAACATTTACTCACTAGCTGTGTTTCCATCCTCCTATTTGTATGCGCATTTTGGGCTACCGCATACAAAATGCTTAATGCAAGCATTAAGATGCAAATAAACTTAAAATGCACTTGAAAATGTATGATCAGAGAAATGACCGTTCATCCTTCATCAAAGTGATATTATTACCTTCTATAACTGCTTTGAGCAGCTGCCCTCCCAAAGAGCGGTTTCATGCCTCTAAAATCCAGTCACTACGGTGTTTGTTCATCGAGTTTCATCTTCTGAGGCACATGTAGTTTATTATACACGAAAAAGAAAAGAAAAAAGTTGCCTCTCATACTGCAGCAAACTCCATTTTTCTTTCGGATATTTACCACCAGTTATCAGGAAATTACCATTTTGTTTTCTTAGACTAATTGGATGGAAATAGTGCTTTATTCACTAAGGTTTTGTGCAATTTAATTTCAGTTATTTCACATCTTTGGATGGAAACATAGCTACTGCGACATCCCTTGCAGTAATGAAATTATTTAAGATGAGTTTGTGAATTACACCATATTTACAATATTCACAAGTGAGCATTGGAAAGATGAAGGTACATTAACTATTATACTCTTTGGTTAAATGTTGTTTTGAAAGTCATTCCAGGGTGGACCTGGGTTTTCAGGAGTTTTGCATGAGAGCAAAATTGGATGCTAAAGAGATTCTGTTCATTGTGAAGTCATGCAAATTCACCTGACCAACTGAAAGAATGTTAAAACCGGTCTTTATTTTTAAGCCATATAAATCACCTAAATAGTTAAAGTTACCCTTAAAGTGTCTCAGCCTCAGACGTCACACCAGTCACTGCTCACAGCCCTTTATATAAATGTCTAATGCAATTTTCTGAAAAGACTTTAGCAGATCCTCTAATATGTTTAATTATACATGATTTCTGGAAGTCGCGTCTGCAGAAATCTTAACCAACTACCTGGAAATGAGTACGATTTAAAAAATAAAAATAAACCGCTTCAACACGTGATGTTGACTAACACGCAGGTGTGCTTAGCCAGCAAACACACATGATAAAACGTTAAAATTAGGTCGCCAGCATCTTAGGATGTTTTTTTGATGTTCAATATTGATGTGAAATGACATTGATAATTGGTTGATTTTCGATTGTGTTGGAAAATGGCCAAAAGCCAACATCATATGGATGTCAAATACTGACATTTAGTCAGTAAAATCCAACATCTGATAGAAATCACATTGGTAACATCCACACAATATCAATCGGTCACATCATTACACGTTGCTCTTTTATTATGTTTAGATTGCGTTGGAAAATAACCAGAATGCATTGTCTGTCTAACGTTGGTGTTGGGTTCTAGGGTTGACTCGATTTTCATTTCCAAACAAATTGCAACGTCCCACAACATTGGTGTCACGTCTCGCTCTCTCACAAAAACACAGGATTGCAGGAATTATCAAAACACAAATTTACAAACTGAACACTTAAACTGGAACATAGCAATCACTTCAAGGTTGCCAATATACACCAGAATGATGATTAATACCAGACAAAGCCTAAACCAAACTAAGGTGTATAAATACACAAGGACTAATGGAACTGAATGCATACAGGGGTGGAACACAGGTGGAACTAATAAACATTGATAATGACGGGGAAACTAGAACAAAGGGATCACATGACATAAACAAACTCACGTGGAACACTGTGGCATGGCAAAACAACAAAGAAAGCACATGGACACAGGAACCCTGACAGATGGGGTACAACATCAATCTGATGTAATGTTGACATCCTGTGCCTGTTGGGTATATTCTCTTTTTTTTTATTGCAGTGCAAACCTTCAAATATTTTGTCATTTTGATCGTAAAGATAGAAAAAAGACCATCAAAAACAGCAAGTTTTTTTTTGTTTTGTTTTTTTAATTTGTTGATACAAATACAACAAAACCTTGTGTTTATAGAACAAAGAAAACTTCTGAATTATTTTGTCAAGATGTGAGACTGTGCAGTTGTACTGTGCGGAGTAGTGTTGTTAGAAGTACCAAATTCTGCGAGTCTGTCCTGAAATGTAAAAAAAAAGAGATTACAGCATTTCCTGCTTGCATTTTGAAAGCTGTTGAGTGTATTCTTGATGACTTCTGATTGGCTGTTATCACATCCACTCCCCTACCTTGTGCTCACAGCTTTCCACATGCATTTAAGTTGCTTTTTTATTCTGAGGTAGACTTGAATTAAAAGAGGGGGTTTCACGTCATAACCCTTGAAAAGCAAATACCGTAGTCAACATTTGAAGTGGATCAAAAGTATTTTTCAAAATTGTCCTAAGGCAAGAATGGGGGTTGTTTAATAGAACGACTTCAAATGTTGAATTCTGTTTCTAGTATACTCATTTTATTTAAAGAGCTGATGGCTCAGGGAAACCCTTGCTCAAATTTGGCTTGTATACTCTCTTCTCTTTTTTCCTTAACTTTACTGTCTGCACTGTTCAAAAGGGCCTGGAGGCCAATTTAAAAAAATATTAAAACAGTAATGTAGCCTATGTGTAATTATAGGCTAATAAGTAAGGCCAGACTCTGTTCAGGGAGAGCGTTATGTCATTATGTTTTAATGACTGGACAGCAGCTCTCTGCATGTGCCCGCGTTGTGACCTCACCCTGAACTCAAGCCTCATGCTGCGCATCCACTGCACCCTTTACATGTCACATCTCATCCCATAAATCTGCACGCCTCAGTCTCAGAGCTGAATAATGTCATCCTTTGGTCACCACCCAATGAGCCAATGGTGGTGCTGAGCCATAGAGGAGGAACCTGTTGTTTTGGAAAGAAATGTCTGATGTCATATAAAATGTATCCTTTCTTTCTGGTAGAACATGTACTTCAGTGGCACGTGCTAACTGGGGTGAAGTCTTGTGTTTCAGGTTGTGTAGTCTGTAAAGGCTGGTTTATACTTCTGCGTCGAGCGATCGTCATGACCCATGGCACATATCTTGCGCGTAGCCGTGCATTTATACTTCTGCATGCTGTTTGTGTTGCTCTGCAATAACACTTCCGAAACTCTAGCTGGCAGTAGGTAATGTTATGTATCAAGTTTCTTCGTGGGTGCTACCTTAATGTAAAAGTAGCTAAAACTCAGTCATTCAGAGGCGGGAACCAGCGGACGTGCAACAACTTTAATCATAAGGTAAACACAAAACTTCGGGAGCTCCTTCGCGGGACTCGACTCTCGCTTCATCAGGCTCATGGCTCTCTGCACCGCCTATACTCAGCACAGCTACAAAGCCGACTAATCACAGAACTTGCGATACGCGTCGTTGCGATGTGTAGTTAAATTTTAAATCGCGACCACGCGAAGGCTGCGCCGGACCATACGTGTGCGCTTGACGCAGGAGTATAAATCAGCCTTAAGATGCAATACAATTTTTTTGGTCAGATTTTTGTGTCATGCTATGCCTGTGGCGTTTTTGAAAGAGTTTTCTTCTCTATGTGATGTATAAAACTTTTGCACAGCCATTTAGGAAACAGAATGGAATTATTTCCCGGGTGGGCACAATGTAATCCATTCCAACTAGGTTTGTCAAAAGTATCGACTTTAATACAAATCGATGCCTAAATGTTTCAAAGTTAATTTCCCACTAACATTTGAGCACTGTGAATCAGGTTCTTAAATGCTGCTGATTGGTCATTGCGTTCGTTCACATGCTCAACAGACTGTGATTGACTCAGAATGTGATTTCTTCATCGCTGTTCGCCAGCTGCAAACACAGATACACCAACACATCTATCCACTGATCTGTCAACGAATTGTTCTTATATCTCTTTTATTGACGGATCAGCTGATAGACGTGGCTTCCAAATGCTCCAATGTATCTGTGTTTGCGTATGGTGAACAGTGGTGAAGAACGTCCTCAACAGCGCTCAAATGTTAGCAGGACATTTTTCTGGATATTTTTTAAATTACACTATTGATTGGTACCAATCAATTGATACTTTTGACAACCCTTCCAACCTACATAAAGTCATACACCTTGAAGGTCCTGTGAAGTGCTTTGAAATGTGCTTTTTTATCCGAAGTTTGATGTAATCTCTTAAGGACAAGGTGGGACATATAGTAGCTTCTGCCCCTTTTCAAAAATAGCGAATAGTGTTTTGTTTTTATCACAGCTCTGCCAGTGAGAGATCAAATGTAAAGCAAATGAGAAGTGTCATGACGTGTCAGATGCTAGAGAACATTTGATTGGTCAGAAGATTTGATGAGCATCAAGTAAAATAGTTAATCCATTTAGACTGAATTGAAAAACATGCCAGTTTTGTAAATTTTGTCATTATTTTTGGCCGATATCCTTAATATCCTTAAGACTAACATACTGATGCCAACAACTATAAAACTTTATTTTAATTTTACAGGAGCTTTAAGAAATTGAACATTGTGTCCCGAACACATGAAATGATGAATCGCTACATTTCATCGACTTATAAATGGATCTGTACTCTTTATCAGGAAAGGGCAACATGTTGTAATTACATAACTAGCTTTGTCTTGCATATAAATGTTAATTTACACAGAGATTAGTCTGCTTCAGCAACTTCAGAACTTTTGGGGGCAGAAGAGAAGCTAATACTGTCAGAGCAGTTGTTTAGAGAGACAAATATAACTTACAGATCATTTAGTTTATATGTAGTTATAATATATAACATCACAGGAGATCATTGCTAATGAGCAATCCATCATTTTGTCAAGGGGTGTCCAGTCCTGATCCTGGAGTTCTACCTTCCAGCATAATGTAGCTCTAATTAAATACACATGAAATACATAATTCAAGTCTTTGGGATCACACCCAGACAGTTGTGTTGGCAGGAACCCCGCAGGAAAGTGTCCTCCCCCCAGGAGCAGGATTTACACCCTAGAGCTTGTCTTTAATGAATGCATATTTTTACTGTGCAGCCAAATCAATGTATTAACACACTGCTCATGTGCTTTCTTACAGCTGATTCCGAAGGACAGAGCAGAAACCACTGGACGTATAGCAATGTGGAGCTGTATGGTTTACAATGAGACGGACGACAATGTGGACCTCAGGCTCTGCCAGGACTTTGGACTCATTCTGTCCGTCTTCTCGTTGGTGTACCTCATCGTCTGCTTTCCAGTGGGCCTTTGCTACAATGCCCTGCTGGTGGTGGTCAACCTTTCCAACAAGGTCACCATGACCATGCCTGATGTCTACTTTGTGAACATAGCCATCGCTGGCCTGGTGCTCAACTTGGTGGCTCCGGTGGCGCTGCTGGGCCCTAGTTTCACCCGCTGGCCCATGTGGGAATACAACAACGAGATCTACATCACCCTCCTCATTCTGTTCAACATCTCTTCTCTGGTCATCATGTACTCCACTACCTTGCTCAGTCTGGACTATTACATTGAGCGCGCTCTCCCACGCACCTACATGTCCAGCGTCTACAACACCAAGCATGTTTGCGGCTTCATCTGGGGCGGCGCCGTCCTGACCAGCTTTTCCTCATTGCTCTTCTACGTGTGCAATCACGTGTCCACCAAGATCATCGAGTGCTCCAAGATGCAGAACAAAGAAGCGGCTGACGCCATCATGATGTTCATTGGGTATGTGGTGCCAGCAGTGGCCGTGCTTTATGCATTCGTGCTTATCCTACGCATCAGGAAGGAGTCCACCCCTTTGGACCAGGACTCTGGGAGGCTTGATCCTTCCATCCACAGGTTACTGCTGGCTTCCGTGTGCATGCAGTTTCTATTATGGACTCCGTATTACATGACCCTACTGGTGCACACGGTGGCAGGGGCTCCCGGGAGCCATTCGAGCAAGCAGCAACTTACCATATACTTCTTCCTGAGATGCTTGTCTAAACTTCTCGCCTTCTGCAGTAGCTTTGCAATTCCCCTCATGTACAGGCAAATGAACAAGAACTTCTCGCATAAACTCCAGCGGCTTCTAAAGAGGCTGCACTGCGGGGACCAATCATGTCCTCACGAACGCTCGACAGTTCAGCAGGTGGTAACATGAGGATTGTGTCCAATCAGACCTGCTTGTCCCTCACTGGCACTTACTCTGAATCCACAGAAGTAGAGCCAGCACATGAACCTGGATATATATTGTTCTCTGAAAGGAAAGGAAGTATTTCGCTTACCACAAGAAGTGTCTCTGTGAAATTGTGGAACCTCCGTAACACTTAACGACTCGACTTTATTTGTCCATCTCTGTGGCGAATGGGCGACCAAGAAGAAACCACTAAGTGCTGTTTTTGTGTAAGCTGTGTCTATTCTTTGGGTTCTTATGCTTTGGGAATATCTCAACCCATCTGTTGGTCCTTTCGGTGGCGGGGGGGTGGATGTTGAACGTGTTTAATCTGTTACAGGATATGTGGTATAACCTTTTAATGTGATGCTTTTAGACCAACTTATTCCCTTTTAGTTCAAGGCCACATTCTGCCCCAGGCTCTCTTTCTCTCTTTGCACCATAAGCTGTTCAGTCTAGAGTTTTCTGGTCACACTTTCCATAAAACCTCTCGGGTAGATGCTAGTAAACGCAATATAATTACCTCAATTTCACACACCAACGGGCATTACATTGAAACGGTCTAACCAACTTTTACAGCACCCAGAAATAACTCGACGAGACTGATATCAGGGAGCGGGAAAGATGTGTTTGCGTGCTTGTGATTGCATGTCGGTGGTTGTGAGTGTGTGTGTGTGTTCTCGAGTGCTTGCTGCTAAGGTGATGTGCATCATTACTGCACAGCTGCTCAGCCATAGTAATTCCTGTGTATAGCTTCTTGAGACAAAGCTATAGAAACTAGGCAACAGATCACGGTTTTAAGGTCAAATAGTTAGAGATGTTTTGTTTTTAAATACCTTTTCAATCATTAGTCGGTTACTACTGGAATTATTATCAGTGCATCATGAGGAAGAGGTTAACAATTTATATGAGGAGTGAATCCAAGTTCCTTCAATGAAGCAATACTATCTATCGGTTGATTTCCAAAATAATTGATCGGACTTGAGTACTCCTAATCAACAAATCCTATCAGTTCTGATGTGGATGTGCTAAAGAAATCGCTTGTATTGAGATTAGTTGCATGATTGATTTCATTATATAGAGAAGATGTGCATCAGTGCTCCCAAACTGGGAGAAAATCATAGACATTTCCAGAAAATAATACCCAAGAGGCAAGATAAGAAATATTTTATGCTAGTAAATGGTCTGTTATTATCAAAAAGACAAAAAAAAGAGGTTTTTGCTCTTATTTTTCTCGAGTGGATGCAGAATAAGTTTATTTTGGACAGAAAGCACTGTATGGTAATAGAAGAGTGGAGAGGTGTCATTTAAATCCACTTAGATGTATGCAAGGGAAAGAATGTATTTAAAGTCACGAAGGGGATTAAAAACGGTAACCCTCAATTATAAATGATAAAATGGCATCAAAACGTAATGTTACGGCTGTTGCTAATGCCAGTATGTATCATATTAAGAATGTGTATATATTGTACTTCAGAGATTTACTGGAAGAAAAACTAAACAGACATGCCATTTTAGATTACAGTATTATTTTCTCAGAGATTTATTTAGATACTAAAGTGTCCGTCATCATCTGTCCCATACCGAGTCAAAGACTTGTTCAATAAACTAACATGAATATAATCCTGCTTGGCTCTTCATTGACTCCCACAGCTTCAAAGAACATCACAGCTTCCCCAAATGACAAATGATGAAGCTTGTTTCGGGTTGCATCAACAAAAAGGTATGGATGGCTGCGCTCGCTCTTTCATGCTGAAATGAAATGAAAATAAATACGGTTCGTGTAACAGATGCCAAAACATATTTTTCTTACTTGGTGCGAGCCTCAGAATAGTGCCAGGCCCCAGGAGCACAAACCACACTGAAATGTTCTTTGGCAGAAGCGTCTTGTTAAGTTGCCCATCTGCAGAGCAGCAGCAAAGCACAGACATTAGGATCGTGAAAGAAGTCTTCAACTTATTCAATTGGCAACTGTTTTAATTTCTGGAAAATTAAAATGAGAATTGACTCAACGTTTACTCCCCCTTGTGTGGTTCTAAACCAAGTTCTTTTTGTAGAAGTGAACAGGAGATATCCTGAAGAAAGCTGACAACTGATAGCCAATGCCCACACAGCAAAATTTCTCTGGCCCACCCAATCAGGTTTTGCTTGGCCCACATGCCGCAGTGAATTACGGTACATGATTGGACCAAGTCTTCCAGACAAGGGCCAAACATGGACCATATCTGGGTTAAGTCTTAGCCAAGTTAATAACTCATAACTGGGTGTGAATTGGGCCAGATAGCTTAGTGTTTAACAATTGCAATGAAATTGATAAACCCACGAAGCATTGCGCTTTAAGCACACTATGGGTGCTTTTTCTCAAAACAACCTGATTGGTAATTGTTTTTTTTTTTTTTTTTCTTTACTCAAAAATAATTTTGTTTTTTAAATGTGGGTCAAGACAGGGCAAACTTACATAGCCCACATATAAATTTTTAACATCTGGCCCAAATCTTGTGTGCCACCTTAAAAACAGTGCCACCTCTGCATAACTTGGGTTATATTTGGCCCACATGTTATATGCCAGTGCCGGATGAATGGCTCCTGTGCCAGCTTTATACAAAATCCGGGCCAGACTTCTTTGCTACCTGGGTGGCATCCATGGTAGGAAAAACATAGCATCACAGCAAGAAGGTTGCTGGTTTGAGCCTCGGCTGGGTCAGTTGACATTTCTGTATGGAGTTTGCATGTTCTCCCCATGTTCACGTGGGTTTCCTCCTGGAGCTCCGGTTTCCCCCACAAGTCCAAAGACGTGCTGTAGGTGAATTGAGTAAGCTAAAATTGTGCATAGTGTATGTGTGTATGTCCTGGTCCTCCAGATTGGGGGTTAAGTGTTGGGCTAACAACTTACCTCATAAAAGACTAGATGTTATAAAACATCAATTTGGTGCGGCTAAATATCATCTTCGTTATAAATGGCCATTGGAGTAAGTAAGTGGAATTCCAAAATAAGAATAAGAACTGTTGAAGATAAGTTTCACTTAACAGCTTTACTAAAGTAAACTGCCATTAGTTTAAGATTAATAACTCAAGTCAGTCACCCTTATTGTGATACATGTGAGGGAACGGTCTGGGGCAGGTGTTAATATGTATTGGACTGGATTTACTAATTTTCTCAAATATGCTCGCTTAATTTACATTTCAACAGGAGGGGGATTAGTGATTTGGGGGCCCTAAGCAATTCCAGTATGGAACCCTGGCACTGAAATGTAAAACACTCTCTACAGATATTTTTTGTCTCTAGATTCAGGTATTTTTGTAAATAAACTACATGTTAAAAATATATTAAGTGGAACCTTCCTAATGTAAAATTAAATACAGTAAATTCACAAATAAAAAACAAGCTCACAAGCTATGTACCGTTAATAAGTGATTAGATTTTAATATTTGCATGTGCAGTAGGTAGGAACGTTCCATTATTTATGGGGGCCTCTGGTTTAGAAAAGAAGTAATAATGTTAAAATCTTAATGGTTATAATTAATATAGGCCTCATGGCATTGGTCGGGGTTCCCTATTTCCCTGTGGCCCTAAGCGGTTGCTTACCTCGCTTATTGGTTAAGTCTGCCCCCGCATTTGAACACAAAATAAGCCACCATTGTGTTTTAAGTTGTTTTTGTCTGTTATTTTAATAAATTTACAATTTGAGATGGCATAGTTTAATTCCTGCCAGGTTTGTGCATTTTAAAAACATGTCCCATATTGTTTAAGAACTGGGGCTGCGTCTAAAATCTCATACTTCCCTACTATTTAGTACATTAAAAATAGTATGCAAGTAGTGCAGTATGTTCGAATTCATAGCATCCGAAAAACAGTATTCGAGAAGTACCTGCTACTTCAGGCAATATTCCGAATTGCACATTTGATGGACGCTATGCTATCCCATGATACCCTGTGAGAATTTATAAATGGGAGTGAAGCAACGACTATAGAATACACAAGACATGTCACTTTTATAGTTTTGAATGGGGAAAAGTGTAACAGTAAATATGGCGAATTAAGCCCCGCCTTCTAGTACAAGAACCAATCAGCGATTGCTATAGACCAGAGGTGGGCAAACTCGGTCCTGGACGGCCGGTGTCCTGCAGAGTTTAGCTCCAACTCAAACCAAACACACCTGCTTTAGATTTCTAGTGATCTTGAAGACACTGATTAGCATGTTCAGGTGTGTTTGATTAGTGTTGGAGCTAAACTCTGCAGGACACCGGCCCTCCAGAACCAAGTTTGCCCACCACTGCTATAGACTGACATTACTCCAGGGGAGGGGCTGGCAGGGGCGTAGCAACCGGGGGGACAGGGGGATACGTCCCCCTCACTTTTAGAGACAGACCATTTAGAAAAGGGTGATTAATAATTATATGAATGTATGATCTCATACATCTCATACCCCCCCCCCACACACATGACAAAATCATGACAATCATGATCATGACAAAATGGCGGATGTAGTACGTCCGAGTTCCATTCATACTACTGTCATTCATACTGTATAGAATGTAAGAATAGAATTCAAAATCAATGTAGTACCTACTCGAGTAGGTCATTCCGGATGCAGCCTGGGTCAATATTACAAAAGCTGGTGTGGCTGTTTTTGCATTCAACAGCATGGAAGTCTACATTATGAAAGCAATCCAATCAAATACGTTTTCAACAACATCTAGAAGCAGTCAAAATTGGACAGCCTGTATAATAACTAGTCCCACGTGCAATCTGCGTGCAGAAATACATGGATTTCTGCAGATTTTAGCCCATCGTAGTTATTTACTTATGCAAATGTGTATACATTTTTATTTACCCAGTTTTTATATTAATTTCAGTAATATTATTGATAAATATGAAAATGTTGATTTATGTACAATACAGTTTGTAAAGTAGTATTTTCTATAGGTATATTATATGAGAGACTTGCTTTGTTTACCAACTAAGTGGTTCTAATTGGATTTGCATTGTACACATTCAATAAATGTTAAAGATGTATTATTTGTTGATTTTATAAGCACATTTTATACCAAGCACAATAAAGATATAGTAAAATCATTCTGAATGTAAAACAACAGCAGAGTTCAGACCACAACTACAACGATAAAGATGTAAGAAAACGTTGGGATCACTTTCACAATGATTTTTTTTCCAGCTAATAAACAATAAAACATCGTCAACCATTCAGAATCTATCATAATGCAAGGGGACGCCAGAAGATGCTGAGACTTTTATGGCTCGTTTCCACTGACTGGTATGGTATGGTATGGTTCGGTTTGGTACGGGTCACCTTTATCAAGCTTGCGTTTCCACTAACAAGGGTACCCTTTTGGTGGGCGTGGTGTATGACAGAAAGTTTCAGTCGACGTCATTCTAGCTCGAGGAAATGTCTACAATAAAGCTGTATGGGTCGTTCACATATCACATGAAAAGCACTTCTCACAAAAAAGATGCTTCATACACATAAATACTTGTGTAGAAATGTTTATTACTAACTTTTCAATAAACATGAGTTGATTATAACTGCAAATCAATGATAGTGCGAAACAGCCTACTGTAACGTCTGTAATTATATTAAATAACTAAATAAAGTAACATATATAAACACATACAGCCCCTTACAGTCTCTGATATGTTATTTGTTAACAGACATTTCATCGATATTTAGGTTCAAAAACAACACAATATATAGCCTACAGTCAGTGAAAACCTCTCATCTGTGTCTATAATCTTCAGCAGCACATGTAGCCTCTGTTAGAGAACAATTCCATCATTCTGAGTTCATATTAGTCCAAAAGGTGATAATAACAATAATAGTTAAACAAGGCAGTTTGTTCACGTTTGCTGAAAAAAGAATGTGCTCCTTTTTTCCCGGCTTCTTCTTTATTTTCTTCACGCTTCACTCTCGCGTTTGTCAGTATCTGACAGGACCGGGTTTCAAAAGCATGTCAATAATCAAGCGCACGTTATTATCATCAGCTCAAGAAGTTTGTTATTTCAGATATAATGATAGACGCGTGCGAGCGCAAGGAAGAAAGTGAAACCGCTCGCACTTCAGACTGCCTCGTAAAAAAACTACGCGGCACAGGGTAAATCTGCTCTACTCTATGGCTTTGTGGCTGTTTATCAAGATGACGACAAGGTTTGTTTGAGCCCAGGACGACCATGGCTCATTATTATATGTATAAATAATTCCGCTGTAATCTCTCGGCTGTGCGTGTATTTTAAATATGGCGGTTTTTTTGTTTTCATTCTGGCTTGTTGCGTAAGCGAATGATGTATCTCTGTAAACCAATAGCGTTCAGCTGCGCTTCTAGTTCCGCCTTTTGGTGCCCTTTCTCGTGTTTGGTACCCTTTCGAAAGGGTGCCGAAAAAGTGGTACGGTATGGTACGGTTAGGTACGCTTTTTGACAGTGGAAACGGCTATAAAAGCGTACCAAACCAAACCGTATCGTACCACTCAGTGGAAACGTGCCTTTACTTCAGGTCTGACCTCAGAAATTGCATCACCTGATTGCGTAAGACCATTAGAAAATCAAAACATGACCTCTCTGGACAGAAATGTAAAATATAGACCAATCGCTTGCTTTTTTAATGTCTAATCATTTGGTTTAATCCCGCCCCTTATCGCAGCGCCATACGAAACAATTTCGCAAGCATATTGCAAGCATAAGAGTGGCTTGTTTAAGAATACTGGGAGTCAAATTGATGATAACAGAGAAGCCTTTCCAAAAGTGGAAACAAATGCTTAGACTTTGATCGTGTTGAAGCACACTAATGATGCTAAGCCCGTTTTTAAAAGATTACTGAAAGATAATGTATGACTATTTAGAAAACAATTGGTTATTCCATGGGTAATGCTAAAAATACTTAGACGATATACAAACCAGGCTAGCAAACCATAAAGTTTGCTAGCCTGGTATAAAAAAAAAGTTTAAAAATAAAAGTACCTCAGGTTTTTGTGTTGGCTCCCTTAAAAATATTGAGGAAGATGGTTGCTTGATAAATAAAGCTGGATAAATAAAGATGACACAATTACATGGGCTAATAGCACACTGAGGACGTCTGGTTACAAGAGGGTAATACCGATTGCAAAGCATAGACTAAAAATAAGCAGATATTTGTCATTCGTCACTGTTAATGCAAATAT
This sequence comes from Danio aesculapii, assembly GCF_903798145.1. Classification (NCBI taxonomy): domain Eukaryota; kingdom Metazoa; phylum Chordata; class Actinopteri; order Cypriniformes; family Danionidae; genus Danio; species Danio aesculapii. The sequence continues at coordinate 52,835,364 of NC_079437.1, read as the reverse complement.
ATTTATCATATTTATCGTGCTTGGTGTGAATAGGGCTGTAAAAGAGAGAACAACAAGCTTCTTTCGTTTGCAATTTAAACAGAAATACACACATCCAAACTGCCTAAGTGTTTGTAGAGTAAATTGTAGAGTTCACTGTTGACCATTTCAAATAACCTTTACCAGGCATTTCTCGTAGCTGACCTAAGAGACTTCAGTGTTGACGCTAGCAGAATAAGAACTCACCTGGGTTTTGTTATATATATATATATATATATATATATATATATATATATATATATATATATATATATATATATATATATATATACTGACTGGGGCTCCTACAGTCAACAGAGTCAGCAATGTGTGTGTGTGCAGTGGGAGTACAGCAAGGGGCCCCGTTCAGCACCGTGTGGAGTCTCTCCGAAGTGCCTGTGGCCTGTGGTCCCCAAACCACGCCGCAAAACCTCTGTGAAAGGAGAACATTCTAGACATTCTGAGAATTGTTTCAGGCTTCTGAACACCCCCAGTGCAACATATCCGCCTGTCACAAAACAACAACAACATTGTGCCGTATGGAACAATGGATCCAGAGTGAGTAGCCGTGCGTTGGGCAAGAAAGCAAAAAGAAAACAAGAACAGCTCCATGTTGTTTGGTGTATTATTCCAGAACTTAGTTTTTTTATACAATTACTTTTTCTTTTTGTTGTATGAAGCACTATTTGGAAGTTCACCGTGGTTATTATACAGGTATGACAAATTAAAGCCATAAAAATCATATTTGGTGATATAAATGAAAAATATATTTAAAAACAATTGATAAACAAATAATCTAAAACAACTTAAATAGACTATTTAGACATAGAACGCAAATAAAAACAAAGCTAAATACTACAACTTTAAACTTCACATGAAAAAAAAAATTATCAAAACAAATACGAACTATTAAACAGTTTTTTATTATTATTAAAAAATCTAAAGTCAAACACTATATAAAAATGTAAAAATAATTAGTAAAGAAATGAATAAAAACTAATACAAATTCCTAATAATAATCGCACAAAACTGGAACTTAAATAATTAAAACTAAATAAAGTTAAAACACAGCATAATCATAAAGTCAAGTTAAATTTAAAATTAAAAATAAATAAACATGAATTCACAGCTTTTTTGTTATGAGGAGATTTGAATTTGTTTTATTGTTGTCCTAAAATTTGAAAAACCTTAAATAAAGAACATCTCAAATTATGAAAAGTATTCATACCATTTAAGCATTGTTTAGATAGTTTAATGCACATAAAAAGCTAGGTATGAAATTAGCATTAGCAAAAAAAAAAAAAATGAAAATGAAAACATCTTTAAACCAACACAGCCCCATTTAAAGCAATAATTCACCCAAAAATCATAGGGCTCTATTTTAACAATCTAGGTGCGATCTATAGGTTGTTTTCACATGACATTATTGATGACGCGCAGAATTCAGATTCATATCAGAACAAATCTACATATCATCTGTCAGAACATCAAAATATTTCTGTTTATGTTGTTTATAACTGTTTAAATCGGCCAAAATAAAAAAGCCAAACAGCTTTTATACAACTTCAAAAGTTTTTGCTCATAAAGGGAGGAAAGTTCAATAAACTGGCTAAAAAAACGTAAGAAAAGGCGGCGTGTAATAAACATTCGTAATACATCCATATGAACAAACTTTTTTGAACGCGATAATTAAACAGCACCAGTAAATATAATATACAAGCCTAGCAATGTGTATAAATATGTTGATGTGTAATATAAAATTCAGATACAAACACTGAACACAAAATCCAGGAGAATATAAATAACGTATCCTGCCATGAAATCGCTGCAATGAAATCTCCATCTTGTTTTGCAATAATCCATGTCTTTACTGGGGTTTCTGCAGAATAAACAACCGTAACATGAACACTGAGATGCACAGCAGCGGTGAATGTTTGTTGATGGTATGTTCATTGAGCGAACAAAAAATATGCAACCCGTGCAACAAAACTAGACTGTTATTATTGTGGTACATTTTTCCCATTACAAAAATAAATAAATAATAATGTAGAGTATGTGACACGCTTTTGAATGCTTTAATCTTATTTTGTGATGTACCTGCATGGAAAAAACTATAGTAATTTATAATAAACATGTTTTTGAATTATAAATCGCTAAAATACGGACTTTCCCATTCAGTTTTTTACTTCCTGCCCTACATCTGAATTTCACGCATCACCAGAACCATGTGATTGAAAACAACCCATTTTCTTATTGAGTTATGGGTGAGTCTCATCTCCCATTCCCTATAAGAGTCCGTTGCATCGCACCATGGTGCATTTGCTATTTACATGGCGGACTTTGGAAAAACTGAATGCTTCACTAGCGAGAAAACAGTTAAACAGACCATCTGCAGCACAAGGATAAGGAACGAGCCTCCACCATTCAGCCTCTTTACTTTTTCTTTACTTTTACTCCTTTACTTTCGTGGCTAAGGAATTGATGTTGTACACACTCCGCTGAAGACATTCATTATCCTACATATTTAATTTAGTTTGTTAAGCGCAAGGATTTGTTTCAAAACTATTTCTAAATTCAGTTCTTATTTCCAGCAAACTAATAATAATTAGTTTAATTATATAACTAATAATATATCAACTAATAATATATCCAAACACACGTCCTATTCTTATTCCCCATATGGTGATGCAGAAGTCAAAAGTTTAAAACCCGACAGGTGGACAAATAAAAACTAGTTTTAATTAAAACAAATAAAAATATGCATATAATAAATAATACTGCTAATAATAATATTAAACTAATGCAAATTGTCATGAATAAACTGAAAAAGCCCACCGACATGAAGAAGGGATGGAGGTATGGTTTTTATATTTATGTAGAAAATCTATATATTTTTAAACATATTTATCCTTTAATTTTTTATTATTTGTGTATTGCTGTCCATCCTGTGTGTATTAAGCAATGTGTAAGTGTTTGGGCCTGCATAGGCCCATAATAACTTACATGCTCTGCACTGGACTTTAGAAAAGCTTTCAGTTGGTCAATGGCACAGTCTATTTCAGTTTCTCAAAATAGCAAAATGCCTACAATGCGCCTTAACTCACCTCCTTTATGGAACTGAACACCCATGAGTCCACAAGGTGGCGCAAATAGATTTGCTATTTAAACAATGTGACGCAAAACCAACACAATCTCATGGCAATTCGTAACTTTTTGATTTAGTGGCTAATTCGTATGAATTCGCACAATCTAATTCGTACAATATAGTACGATTTGCTCATCCCCCAATGATGGTTGGGTTTAGGGGTGGGGTTAGGTGCCACGTCTCCTTTTTAAAATCGTACAATTTCATACAACTGAACTCGTACGAATTCATACGAATTAGCCACTAAACTGACAAAACGAATACTTACGTTTTCTCATGAAATCAGGCTGCGCAAAACTTAAGATTAGAGTTGCACTGGTCTGAAAATTGCAACAAATCACACCAAACACATTTTGTGTCTTACTGCATCAGGTGTATGATAGGGCCCATCATGTGCTTACTATTTACTCACCTTCAAGTGTTTCCAAAAAAACTTGATTAAGCTGAACAGAAAAGGTGTTTTGAAGAAAACTGAAACCTGTAACTATTGCTTTCCTAGCAGTAAAAACAAATATGATTACAGGTTTACAACATTTTTCAAATTAACTTATTTTGTGTTCAACAGAAGCAAGAAACTCAAGGAGTGAAAAAAATTACGACAGAATTTTCATCTTTAAGTCAACTAACTAACTAAAGCAGTATTAGCAAAATATATCATTGGATATAACCACTGCCGGTTCTTTTCTATATCTGAAAAATCCTAAAGCTTGTTTTCTACAGGTCTGGAGGGCTAAAGGTCAGATATAAAGGAACACCAACTTTCACCAGAAAGAGGCTGCACGGTGAACAGCTTTACAGACGTACATCCTGTGTTTGTAGCCGTTTCGTTTTCAATAGATCCGTCAGTCAAACTGTTCCTGACGGGCCACATTTGTAATTACTTTTAGAGGGGATGAAATTTGAGCTTAACCGAATGGAGGCACCACTGCATTAAGGACAGCCCTTTAATCTACTTTAAAGAGACCCATCATAATCATCCCTCTGCTTTCAGCTCACACACAAACGCTTAGAAACTCTTGTTGTTTTCTAAACAGTTTTCTAAATACTGTAAACGCAACTTAAACAAAACGCAGATCGGTTGAGTCTGCCAAAATCGAGAACTGTCAAAACACAAAGAGCTCAGCTGTTCCCTTTTTTTTTTTACATCTGCATAGCATAAACTACACATGGACTGAATAAAATAATGGATGCCATAGATGCCTTTCCCTATTAATAATTCATGAAGGGTAAATCAAAACCTTGCCGTTCACCTCACAAGCAAGAGCCAAAATCCATATGCCTTTCTCTTTCTGCATCGGTGGACTCGCTGCTTTGATTTTTTGCCTCTTTTTTTAATCACACTTCATCGATACTTCGGGTCGACATCCAGTGGTTAGAGGTTTCCTAATATTCGCATCTCTTGTATCTCAGAGACTCGCACTCTCTAGTTTCATATGAAAATATCTGACCCCATCTTGTGTCTCGGCTATTGATTGTGGTGAAAATAATCTCACTTTAATATTGTTGCAGCATATACCTTGGGTCAAGTAGTTCACTTTTTTCCTACAGTAAGCTTTGAAAATGAAAGTTTACTCATTGTTTACTTACCCTCAAGTGGTTCCAAATCTTTATAAATTTCTTTCTTTCTTTCTACACCAGAGTTGGGTGTAAAGTGTTCCACAGTAACGTGTTACTGTATTCTAATTACATTTTTGCGGAACGCAGTAATGTAACAATTACATTTTAAATTTGTGTAATTTGATTACAGTTACTAAAATCAATGTAATTATGCTACTTACATTACAAATATAGTTTTTAGAAGAAAGAAATGCTTTTAAATCACATTTTCTGCCACAATGTCAGTTAATAATGTGCTTTTAAATAGCTGTGGAATGCCAGCTGAAATGGTTGCTGATTGAGTGGTGGCTTCCTCAAGTGGAAATACAGACATTACTTGATTTCATTGAGCATATAAACAAAAATATTTCTGTGAAATGCAGTCTATGTCCAGTCTCTAATTAACTTTTGACTGCTTTTAACTCTGCCAGCAACTTGTTTGAGCACTTGACCAGAAGGCATTCTATGACAATACTCGTCACCAAGCAGGACACCGGCGCTCAAAAACACAGCGGCTCAAGGCTAAATTAGATTTTGGTGCAGAATTGGGAGTGCAGGTATCTTCTGAATGTGAAGAGAAGCGTAGCTGCTTATGGGGCTGTTCATATATCGCGTCTTTTGTGTGTGCAAGTTCGTTACTTCCAATGAAGGCACTCGGCTTGCATACGCTTGCATTTTCCAGGCATACACAGTTGAAAACCGTGTGTCAAGTGACAAGAATTGAATGCAGTATACACATTTAGGTAGACTAATTACTTCAGACAAACACAGAACACCCAAACACTGCAGTGCTTTTTCATACTATGTATGTCAATGGTTACAGTATCCAGTTTTCAGATTTCAGTCTTCTTTTGTGTTTAAAAAACTAAATAAAAAAACAAACAGGTTTGAAACAAGTGAATGATGAGAGAATTTTAAGTTTTAGGCAAACTATCTATTTAAGTCTTTTGAATATATCAAGCTGCTGTGATCAACCCATTGTACTGTTTTTCAGTGAATATTAAATTACTGAAAGAGCTGCAGATTTTTTGTATTTTTATAGGTATTTTTATATGTTAGAAAAGTAACTTTAAAGTCAAAGTCAATGTCAATTTTATTTATATAGCACTATTAAACACAACCAAAGGTTGACCAATGTGCTGAACAATACAAATCACAAAGAAAAGGGTATAAAATTATAGCTAAAACAAGCAATTCTCACTGATAAAATGCCAAATCTAAAAGTTAAGTAAGTTTTCAACCTACATTTAAAAACAGACAGAGATGATATAGACCTAATACAGAGGGGCAGAGCATTCCACAAGGTAGGACAAGCTACTGCGAACGCCCGGTCACCCCTGCATTTCAGCCTCGACTTTGGGATGCATAACAGTCTCTGGTTAGATGACCGAAGAGACCGACCAGGCTGATGTTCAGTCAACAGGTCTGACAGGTGTGAAGGAGCCAGGCCATTAAGTGATTTAAAAACCAGGAGAAGAATTTTAAGTGACATGATTATGCACAGGCGACCAGTGCAAACAGCTTAAGGCTGCTGGGATGTGGTCATATTTTTTGGTACCGGTTAAAAGTCTTGCAGCAGCATTTTAACTATCCCTGTAGAGTTGTCTGACTGATCCCAAAATATAGTGAATTGCAGTAGTCCAATCTGGAAGTAATGAAAGCATGAATTATTTTTTCACAGTTTTTTCTAGAAAAAAATTGGTTTGACAGTTTTTAAAAGTTGAAGCTGAAAAAAGCAGGATTTGACCACTGCGTTAATCTGTTTATTTAAAGTATTTAGTAATCTGATTACTTTTTACATTAAGTAATTAGTAATGTAATCAAATTACAATTTTCCAGTAGTCAGTAATTTGTAATCTATTACTTTTTTAAAGTAACTTACCCAAGACACAAAGAAAATTGTTTGAAGAAAACTGAAACAGTTACAGGTTTCCAGCTTTTTTCAAAATATCTTCTTTTGTATTCAACACATTTGGATTAACTTACGGGTGAGTAAATGATGACATTAGCCATTTTTGGTTGAACAATGTCTACGTCTGTGTGAACCGAATGTTCTTAAGACTTTTATTTCAGTATGTTGATGATATATTTCCAAGTGAAACTGAATTTGAGTAAAGGAAGGTAATTTCTTTTTGCACATCAATACTTTGCTGTAGACTAAAGCTAAGAGGGGTTAAGAATATTATGGCTGAAGTTGTCAAACTGACATCATCAGACAACCACCACTTCAAATGCAGAAGCAAATGGTTAGATTTTGATTAAGGATTACCAAAGCAACTTGTTTTTTTGTTTTTTTCTTCACTAGATTAATATGCTCGGATTAATTGGTCACTTTAAGAATAATGTAAGCTAGCAAAATAAAAATGGTATATTTTGATTTCACACAGATTTTAAGTTAATATTAGAGACTTAAATATACAAAGATAGCTCATGTTACTAACGGAAAAAGTGTAATGAAAAATATTGAACAATATAGTTCCGCCTACTAATTTAAAGAGCCAATCACGAACCAAATACTTTGTAACGGTCAAAACTATCGATTTTAGTTTTATGCCAAAAATTATTGGAAGATTAATTCAAGGTCATGTAGCATGAAGGTTTTTAGTAACTTTTCTACTCTAAATATAGCAAAACTCAATTTGTGATGAGTAAAATGCATTGCCAAGTACTTAATAGACAACACTGAAGGAAATTTTCTCAGTATTTAGATTTTTTGAAACCCTCAGATTCCAGATTTTCATATAGTTGTACCTTTGATAAATATAGTCCTATCCTAACAAACCACACATCAATGGAAACTTATTTAGTAAGCCGTTAAGTGATTTATACTTCTCAATTTTGAAATAATAAAGATCAGTCTTGTGATCCAGGATTACGTATGTCAAATGTTCAATTTACTTTGGCTTTACAAGTCAGATATAGGACCTGGAGCAATATTTTTTTTCAAAAAAAGAAGGAGGGGAACAAAGTTTGTCTGTAGGCAGTATCAGTTTGAAATGTGGAACAATGACATCAACAATGGCCGACAGCCAATGAAAGAGCAAGATACGATTCAAGGGAACTTTCAGACGGAGGAGTTATCGCTCAAACAATTCTGTCCTCTATAATCTTCTGTTTGTCTTTTCTTTTGATGGGAAATCAATGCACACACAATCTGGACTGCAAGGAATGGCAGTCTCACAAATGATGATCTTGCGTCATTTCCAGTATCAATTCTTGTGAAAGGCACTATAAATGTAACAAAGCTCTTTGGGAGTCTTACAAGTGAAATACTGTGTAATGTGTCCCAGTCAACAATCCATCATGAAACATCATGATACCGAAAAAAAAAAAAAAACTTGTCACGCAGTTATGAGTATCATAACTGTATATGATTTCCCAGTACTGGGTGATGGCTGGAAGGGCATCCGCTGTATAAAACATATGACGAAATAGTTGGCGATTCATTTCGCTGTGGTAATGCCTGAATAATAAGAGACTAAGGAAAATTAAGGTGAAATTAAATTGAGTTCATACAGTGAGTTATTTTTTGAGTGTAGGCAACATTATCAAGATATTTTAGAATAGACAAAAAAGGCAAAAAGGCAACTTCCATTTCATAAAATGCTTACCAGACAGGTTGAAGCATTTGATTCACCTCCTTCACTAAATTCTTAAGGATTTACTCCGCTCTCGGAAATCCACACCTGCAAAATAGTTCAACTTCCAGTCAGTATTTTCAGTCCAAAAAGAAAAAAAGGAAAAGGAACTGAAAGTGACCCCAGAATAATTCTGTCATGGATTGGTCAGGCTCTCACGACCCCCACTCACGAAGATCACCATCACCTGACTTCTAATGAGCACACAGCTGCATCACATTCACGAGCACCAGATAAAAGCACAGCACTCCAGTCGCTCATTGTCCGGGCTCGTCTCGACGAAAGCGGACAACTGAGCGACCACTCAGCGTAGTCATCCTCAGCTAAACAAACGATTTACTTACCTGTTCTCTTTGTATTCCTCCTAGTCTTCCTGGTCCTCCCGAATCGTCCTGTCTTCCAGTCCTTCCAAGTCTGTGTCATCCTCTGTCAGCTGTATCTGGTGTGTGCTGTCCATCCTCGTGTATTCCTGTTACCCAGCCACGGAGGAAAAGACCCCAACATCATTCCTGATCCTCCTGGCTATCCTTCATGTGCTCCTTGTTGTCATTCAATAAACACCCTAACGTTTCCTTACCTCTGTCTCCTGTCCGCTTCATAACAGAAGCCCGGACCCATAACGACGACAACATGAGCACCCTCGATCACTTTCAAGAGCTGGTGGACCAGTTGAAGCGGATTCTACAGCCACCAGCTCCACTTTCCAACGCACCACCAGCACCGAGCACTTCCGCCTCCACAGTTTCTTCTTCGGCCCTTCCTTCCAGTCCCATGGCCCGACCAGCGCCCTACTCAGGCGGAGCGGGGGAGTGCAATGGTTTTCTGTTACAATGTTCCCTCATATTCGAAATGCAACCTTCTCTATATCCCACAGATAAGTCAAAGATCGCCTACATCGTATCACTACTCTCTGGACCTGCACTTAAATGGGCTGAGACGATCTGGAACCAAGCCGGGCCGGTCATGAATTCCATCACTACCTTCACGGAGTATTTCAAAGAGGTGTTTGGACGTTCTGATGGGGAAGTAGCCGCTGGAGAGCAGCTGTATCATCTAAAGCAAGGTACTCTATCTACACAGGAATATGCTCTCCGGTTTCGCACTCTAGCAGCTGCAAGTGGATGGAATGAGAGATCGTTGTTGACCACGTACCGGCTCGGCTTGGAACCCACTCTCCGAATCCAGCTGGCCACATTAGATGATACAATGGGTCTGGAGAGATTCATCCAACATTCTCTCCGATGTTCCGATCGTCTCCGTTCCTATCAACAGGACACCATCACCCCCTCGTCTGCACTCCTCCAATCGCCTGAGTCAACAGCCTCTCCAGAACCAGAACCCATGATAATAGAGTCTGGAAGACTGACATCAGCGGAACGACAGAGGAGGCTGACCCGGGGTCTGTGTCTATACTGCGGTGTCAGTGGACACACCCGTATGGAGTGTCCCCTTCGTCCCATTCGGACTTCAGTGAGTGTATTCAGTACGAATATTGAACAATGTAAACCACTTACTACCACCGTACAAATAACTACTGCCTCTATTTCTCTCCTTGTCACAGCCCTCATCGACTCCGGGTCAGCAGGGAACTTCATCTCCCAATCCCTCTGTCGTCAACTCCACCTCCGTACTGAGGCGTCCTCGCATATATACCAGATACAACCGATAACCCAGTGCACTCGATCTTCGACCCGTATCCATCGACAATGCGAAGACATCCTTCTTCAAGTGGGGCTGTTACATCAAGAGAGGATTCAATTTCTGGTTCTGGAGGGTGCAAATATGGACATCATTCTAGGGCGCCCGTGGCTGGTGAAGCACGATCCCATCATCTCTTGGGGCACAGGAGAGATAAAGAAATGGGGATCTGGATGTACACCTACCTGTTTTCCAAATCTCCCTCTTCAAGGTCGGAACCCCATTTCTTTGTTTGCAACATCGGTCGAGAGCCCTCCTGAGAAGCAGTCTATCCACATTCCTAAGGAGTACAGCTCCTTTCATGATGTCTTCTGCCCCAAGAGAGCTTCCCAGCTACCGCCGCATCGGCCATGGGACTGCGCGATCGACCTAGTTCCAGATGCCCAGTTGCCAAGAGGTAGGATCTACCCGCTCTCGCTTCCAGAGAATCAGGCAATGGAAGATTACATAAGGGAGGCTCTGAGTCAGGGGTACATACGTCACTCAAAATCACCAGCCGCCTCAAGCTTCTTCTTTGTGGCCAAGAAGGACGGAGGGCTGCGTCCATGCATCGACTACAGGGTCCTAAATAACGGTACAGTAAAATACCGATATCCCCTTCCTCTGGTACCAGCCGCTTTGGAACAGCTCCGAGAAGCTAAAGTCTTCACTAAATTGGACCTCCGCAGCGCGTATAATCTGATAAGAATACGTGAGGGGGACCAATGGAAGACAGCATTCGTGACCCCTACTGGCCACTATGAATATGAGGTCATGCCTTACGGTCTGGTCAACGCCCCCTCCGTATTCCAAAACTTCATTCATGAAGTCCTCCGGGAGTTTCTTCACCACTTTGTAATAGTGTACATAGATGACATCCTCATTTACTCCCGGAGTGAGGCCGAACATCGCCAACACGTTGCGGAGGTCCTACACACATTGAGAGAACATCACCTCTACCTCAAAGCGGAGAAATGCTCATTCCACCAGAAGTCGATTCATTTCTTGGGATACATCATTGATCAAACCGGTATACGTATGGATGGGAAGAAAATTGAGGCTGTTCTATCCTGGTCAGAACCCACTTCCATTAAGGAGCTCCAGAGGTTTCTTGGGTTTGCTAACTTTTATAGACGGTTTATCAAGGACTACAGCAGGATTACATCACCTCTCACTAATCTCCTCAAGGGTAAACCCAAAGGACTGGAGTGGACCAAAGAAGCAGCCGCAGCCTTCCGCCTTCTTAAGAAGGAGTTCACAAGGGCCCCACTCCTGACTCATCCTGACCCAAATCTTCCTTTCGTGGTGGAAGTGGACGCATCCACCACCGGCGTCGGGGCAGTATTATCTCAACATCATGATACACCGCCCCGACTGCATCCCTGTGCCTATTTCTCTCGGAAGTTGAGCCCGGCGGAGCAGAATTACAGCATAGGAGACAGGGAGCTGCTAGCAATCAAGCTAGCCTTGGAGGAGTGGCGTCACTGGTTGGAGGGAGCCAAACATCCGTTCCAGGTGATCACAGATCACAAAAACCTCCAATATATCAAAGAGGCCAAGAGACTATGTCCACGTCAAGCCAGATGGTCACTTTTCTTCTCACGTTTTGATTTCTCCATTTCCTATCGTCCAGGACCCAAGAATCTAAGAGCAGACGCTCTCTCTCGTTTACACGAGCATCACGATCATGAAAAACTCCCAACGAAGATTCTTCCCGAACACATCTCCATTTGTCCGATCACCTGGAACGCTCCTCCAGTCGTTGCCACTCCGGAAGCCCCTGCTCCGCCGGGATGCCCTCCTCATCGGCAGTTCATACCACCTGAACACCGGGTAGATCTGATCCACTCCTTACATACCTCGCTAGGCACTGGACATCCAGGGATCAACAATACTCTCTCGCTAGTATCCCAACGATTCTGGTGGCCAAACATGGCAAGGGATGTGAGGCAATATGTTCAGGGCTGTAAGGACTGTGCCCAATCCAAGAGCCCACGTCATCTACCCGCTGGAAAGCTCCATCCCTTGCCGATTCCGAACCGTCCCTGGTCACACCTAGGAGTGGACTTTATCACTGATCTCCCTTCGTCAGAAGGTAATACCTGTATTCTAGTCATAGTAGATAGATTCTCAAAGTTTGTCAAACTAATCCCTCTGAAAGGTCTTCCCACAGCCTTTGAAACAGCCGACAATATCTTTAATCAAGTCTTCAGGTCATTTGGTATTCCAGAAGATATTGTGTCGGACAGAGGTCCACAGTTCATCTCACGTCTATGGAAAGCCTTCTTCAAGCTCCTAGGTGTGGCCGTCAGCCTCTCTTCTGGATATCATCCCCAAACCAACGGGCAGACAGAGAGGAAGATTCAGGAGGTGGGACGGTTCCTGAGGACCTTCTGCAGTGGTCACCAGAGCTCCTGGAGCCAGTATTTGGGCTGGGCAGAATATGCCCAAAATTCACTGCGGCAACCCTCCACCGGACTCACGCCATTCCAGTGCGTCCTGGGCTTCCAACCACCGCTCTTTCCCTGGGATGGCGAACCATCTGATGTCCCCGCAGTGGATCACTGGTTCCGGGAGAGCGAGAGAGTCTGGGACGAGGCTCATCAACATCTGCAGAGGGCAGTCCGTCGAAGCAAGGTAACCGCCGATAGAAGAAGGTCTGAAGAACCCAGATACACACCCGGACAAAAGGTGTGGCTATCCACCCGGGACATACGCATGCGACTGCCCTCTCGCAAGTTAAGTCCCCGATTTGTTGGTCCCTTCACCATCGTGGAACAGGTTAACCCCGTCACCTACAAACTACAATTACCCTCTCACTACCGTATTCACCCTACATTCCACGTATCACTCCTGAAACCCTATCACGATCCTGTTCTTCCCTCCACAGAGCCTGACCACGAAGAGGAACCCCCTCCTCCACTGCTCCTAGAAGAAGGAGCCGTCTACGCAGTGAAGGAGATCTTGCGTTCCCGACGTCGTGGTGGCCAGTTGGAGTACCTGGTGGACTGGGAAGGGTACGGCCCCGAAGAAAGGACATGGGTTCCCAGAGCTGATATTCTCGATCCTAGTCTCATGGTGGAGTTTCATGAGAGCCACCCTGAGTTCCCAGCGCCTAGAGGCAGAGGGAGACCACCACGGCGTCGGAGGTGTCGGCCCTCAGGAGCGGGCCCTGGGGAGGGGGGTACTGTCATGGATTGGTCAGGCTCTCACGACCCCCACTCACGAAGATCACCATCACCTGACTTCTAATGAGCACACAGCTGCATCACATTCACGAGCACCAGATAAAAGCACAGCACTCCAGTCGCTCATTGTCCGGGCTCGTCTCGACGAAAGCGGACAACTGAGCGACCACTCAGCGTAGTCATCCTCAGCTAAACAAACGATTTACTTACCTGTTCTCTTTGTATTCCTCCTAGTCTTCCTGGTCCTCCCGAATCGTCCTGTCTTCCAGTCCTTCCAAGTCTGTGTCATCCTCTGTCAGCTGTATCTGGTGTGTGCTGTCCATCCTCGTGTATTCCTGTTACCCAGCCACGGAGGAAAAGACCCCAACATCATTCCTGATCCTCCTGGCTATCCTTCATGTGCTCCTTGTTGTCATTCAATAAACACCCTAACGTTTCCTTACCTCTGTCTCCTGTCCGCTTCATAACAAATTCTGGCTGAAACATCCTATATTTATTCTCTTAATGGCACCTCTCATTACACCAGTGGCTTAAAAATTACTTCACAGCTTCCTTAATCTGAAAGACTCCGAACAAAAAAAGGCCTGCCAGAGGTTTGCACAACAGGTTTTAAATCCCACGTATTGGGTAACACGTCCCGAATATTCTTCTGACTCCGGACGTGAGCTCAGTTTACCCTTAAGAAGCCTGGGTCTCCAATGCGCTCTGGTCTTGTTTCAAAGTAAACTTGGGTTGGACTTAAAAAGTAATTGTTTCACAGATCCCAGTTTAAATCGGCCACACTAGACCACCAAGGTTGAACATTTGGTTTTTCTCTTAATTTTTTTTTTTTTTTTTGCTGTTTAACTTGGAGTCTGCCCAGATCTGTGGCGGGACTGCAATTCCTTGAAGAGGTTCAGACTCTACACCAGGCGATGCAACTGATTTCATTGATCCACGATAACAAACATCAGGGTAGAACAAGTGTTTACATATAAAAATACAGTCACACTTAGACTAGCAATCTCATTAACTGGACCATTGCTGTAACATTTTTGATTTAACAGAAAGCATATTGTCAGAGGATTATAGGTATATAATATAAATGTTATCATAGTAACACACAATACTCAACATTTAAGTACACCTCATTTTTAAAATGAATGTTTTCTCAGTGAATATAGTATTTAGTAATATTTTATATAGTAATATTTTGGTGCATTTGAACAAAACAAATTTATTAAACAAATCCATTTATTAAAATAATATTTAAGTCACTGAACATCTTTTGAAATAGAAAGATTGTACATTTAAATTCATGCAAAATATAGAGAAAAAAAATTACAAACTACATTTCAACTAAATGTTTTTTGTTTCTCTTTAATTTTGCAATGTTTTATTTTTTTTTTTTATATTTTTCATGTAAACATACATTTGGGTGTACTAATTTTGGACCGTTAACATAAGTTATTTTGTAAAACTAGCTCCATATTTGGCTTTTGTACAGACTAATCTAAAGTATATGCACAAATATACCATTGTAAAGCTTCCATTAAACTACCTGACAAAAGTCTTTTCGCCTATCCAAGTTTAAGGAACAAGAAATAATAACTTGACTTCTAGTTGATCATTTGGTATCAGAAGTGTCTAGACGTCAGGCCAACCCAACGTCAATGTCCAACGTCCAACCTAAAATCAACCTAAAATAAACCAAATATCAACATCTAATCATGTTACACCTTGACGTTATGTTGACGTTACCACTATGACATCTTTCAGACATTTGATTTTGGTCACTTTCCAACACAACCGAAAAGCAACCAAATATCAATGTAATTTGATGTCGGGATTGGACGTCAAATCAGCATTGTCCTTAGACACTGCAGCTAGACATTGAATTTTGGTCACCTGACGTAATGACCTAAATCTAACTTAATATTAACGTCTTACGATGTTGTGTGTTTGCTGAGAACGGCTGAGAAAAGAAAGATCTAGATGTGTCCTTTTTTATCTGTTCTTTTACACTGCCAAACATGTTGGAGGCCTAAAAAGTGCATGCTTTTGCAAAAGGCCAAATTTGATCCATTTTGACAACCAAAACAACAGTGGTTGACTGCAAATTACACTGTAAAAGTATCCACAAATGAGCGGTTTTTCATATTTTGTGATTCATGTTTTTATTTTCGCAATTTATTTATGCTTTTGGATTGCATTATGGGACCTTCATTTTTCTTCCAACAACTTTTAACCTATAAAAAAGTTATAAAAAGTGACTTTTATTGACATTTTAAATAGTTTAAAGTGATATATTGTCTTGGTTGGTTTTGTATATTGTGCTACAAAAAGCTTGTAATACACTGTCAGTACATTTTTTGTTATTTTACACACTTATTTCTCTGTATATTGATTCTTATATATTGTATTATTTCAAACTGTATTATTTCAAACTAAAATGTCAATAAAAGACACTTTGTTAAACTGTAGAGTTGAATTTTCAACATCGAAAGTAAACGAAGCAGAGATCAGCATCCTATAATGAAATTCGCAACCATTAAATAAACGAAAATCACACACAAAATACAGAAACTGTTAATTAATTGATATTTTTTTTACAGTGTACAAAGTGACATTGACTTCTACTGGCCTGGCCTGCATACAATCGCACTTGTAGTCATTTAGTGTTGTCTCAACACAAAACATTCAGTACAATAGATTTGACCTGGTTTAAAACTGTCAAATGCCTAAAAAGTTTGACCTCTTTTCCATCGGCATGGGGTTATAAAAATGGGTCAGGAGCTTTGTATTTACATGTCTGGTTTACCCAACCCACCTCTTTTCTAACCCCAATGAGCACGTTGAAATTGGATGGGGAAATTCAGTCATAGAGCACAGATTTACCACTCTTTAGATAATGTTATCATTTTTACCCCCACCAGAAATATCTATGATTGGCACATTGAATGCTTTAAGCGATTACACTCCCCCTTCCTTTTTTTTGCACCACCAGAATCATCTGACATGAACTGCTGGATGCTTTGATAAATCGGAGGCGAAGTGAAAAGGCAGTCTACCCTCACTAGAGAGGCCCAGACTACAGCAGATGGCTGAAACCCAATCCTCCACGATGCTAGCCAGACCGGCTCGGTATTTTTCCTCTTCGCAAATGTACCATAGATTTGGAAATACAACAACAATGAAATCCTGGTGTCAGCAAAACATCTGAGAACTGGAGCATTGGAAGCACACAGGAGAGAGGGGCCAGGTTGGCCTTGTTCGCCATGCTGTGGTTGTGTGGGTTGGAAAAAAGCATGTCTATTCAAGTGAGAATGTCCCTCGTGTCTTTTTACTCACTGAGACAAGTGTGTCTCCACCAGACCACAGGCATGAGCATGGGCATTGCTAAGCCTATTTTAAAAGCCTAAAACTTTTGCGATTAGCTCATAAACTGTACACTAAATTATTGCCTCATTATTGTCCCCTTTAAATTTGATATGAAAACGGCTTACTTGCAGTTCTTTGATATAAATAGCCTTGTATCACCTGTATCCCAATGTCATGGAGGAGCAGGCGGGTTTTCTCGGCGTTCACCTCATCATGCACACCTGTTTCCTCCAGCAAAAAATGTAACTCTTAACAAACATTTTGCTATTTTTATTTCAAAATGAACTACCAATATAAAACACTTTACAGTTTGTGTGGCATTAACTATACCATACAGTCTTGCACAGAAAGGATTAAACACAGTGACAGAACCACTTAGAGAATGTACTTGTTTTAACTGTCTCTGAGTCACTGACAGAGATAGAAACATCAAGTGTTGTTCAGTATTAAAAAAGAAACGTCTTATTTATTATTATCATTCAGATCGTGAAATATGTGAATTATCCTGGAAGTTTAAAAATATATATTTATATGTATGTCATTTAGTTAGAAAAGTGGTTTATTAATTTAATACATGGAAAAAAATGGCCTTGAATATAGAAAGTGGTTTTTACTACAGTAAACAGGTGGGTTGAGCTTATTTGGCTAATTTAGAACTCAAATGGCTATGCCTCTATGTAATACAGTGGAATATAGTATACAACCCATATTAAACAAACATTTTAAGTGTATTGCTATTAAATCACTACTTACAAATGTGATATTAGACTTATATATAAATAAATATATATATATATATATATATATATATATATATATATATATATATATATATATATATATATATATATATATATATATATTTATTTTATTTTATTTTTTACCTTATAAGGAGCTGAGCCCTCTAAAATGATATCCTAAAATCGCCCCTGGGCATGAGCCTTTACAAGACATCACCCTAAGGCAGGGGTGTCCAAAGTCGGTCCTGGAGGGCCGGTGTCCTGCTGACTTTTGCTCCAACTTGCTTCAACACACCTGCCTGGAAGTTTCTAGTATACCTAGTAAGAGCTTAATTAGCTGGTTCAGGTGTGTTTGATTAGGGTTGGAGCTAAACTCTCCAGGACACCGGCCCTCCAGGACCGAGTGTGGACACCCCTGCCCTAAGGGTTTATTTCTATTATGTGTCCTTTCCAAAATGCTAATAAAAGACAGAAAATACATCAGTCAGTAAATTACGACCTGAATATTTACATGTTTCGTAATAATTTTCCACTCATTCGAGCATTAAAATAGCCATATCGACTGGCGTACACATTGCATGGCTGGCGTTTGTCCTGAGTTTACATGTAATGCATTAACACTATCAGATTAGATGAAGTACTTTCTACTTTGAGGATCAATGTACACACGGTACAGTCTGAGGCCACATTCGAAATCTAATTTATTAACCAATTTGAGGATTTGTAAACAATTAAACAAAGAAAGGGAACGTGAAGCAAACAGGAGAGAATGCTTTTACATTCTGTACTATGTGTAGCGCGCTAATCTAATAAGTACACTCAAGCAAAAACTTTCATTCAGACATTGTGAACAAGTAACATTGAACTGATTTTTGAAGTTTTCTGGGGTAAAGATAGACATTGTGTTATCTTCTAAAACAGGAGTGTCCAAACTCAGTCCTGGAGGAACGGTGTCCAGCATATTTTAGCTTTAACTTGCCTCAGCACACCTGCAAGGATGTTTCTAGAAAGCCTAGTAAGAGCTTGATTAGGTAGCCCAAGTGTGTCTGATTGGGGTTGGAACTAAACTTTGCAGGACACCGGCCCTCCAGGATGGATTTGGACACCGCTGTGCTAAAACATACTTCAATAGTCTGTTTACACCTTTGAACAAACCTTTTTTTTTTGCAAAATACATAGTAACACACTGATCATGTGATGCTTAGAGACATGTTGATATGATTTAATTTTTCTTTTTGTCATGTCCACATGTTGACGTGTTGAGTTTGGTCTTGGTGGAATAAATCTGCTACACTGCTGCTGCTGCTGCTTTTATTATGGACCCTTTTCACAAGACTGTCATGACTCATTTAACGATCATCATAATCTTAAATCCTTTAAAGTTTTTAATATTTAGATTTTTTTAAAACGTATGAACATTTAAATGTAATTATGAATGTATTTTATCATCTTTGCATCAAATTACAATAAACAAATTACCGCTTAAGCAAGGTGCTTCTAATGCAGCGTCTATGGGGCTGAGAGTAAATTTTACGTTATTCTCTCCTCTGGCTGCCGTCATCAGTCTCACACTATTTAATTAATTTATTTATTTTCTGAGTCTTGATAACACCATCGTGGAGTTTTTATTTTATTTTACAACCCTATTTCAGCAATTAAGGTTGTAAAAAAATAATTTGTTGTACTCTCCCATTCATTGCACTCTCAGGGTGCTTTCACACCTGTGGATTGATCCTTATGTTTCCGAAACAGGGATTAAAATTGTTACAATGTTGCTCTTTGTTATTGGTGCGGTTCACTTTTACACGGCAGAGTTTCTAAACAGACCAAAAGAGCTAAAACATGTCACGTGCGAATAAACTCTCCTCACATTGGTCAGAGTTTCACTGTTTATTTTGCATATAGTCCCACTCAGCTGTCATATGTCCTTATTTTAATTTATGACGATGAGCAATAAGACATTATAAGCGAAAAGCTGCAATTTAATTTTGAGTGGTGACATACACAGACATCGTCACAAAATATATATCAGAGGTAAGACTTATACACTTATGGAAGGTTGGCTTATGCATTATAAGCTTTACATTATAGAGAGAAATAACAGATAAACCAAGACTGCTGTTCGGTCAATTTTCCTAATAGATAAATAGCTCTCGTTAATAGTTAACAGGCTTTCACTTTCCTATTTGACATGAAACGCACATTTCCCGGTAGGAATGACATCCCGCCCTACTCAAAATTCTCTCTTCATATAGCCGTATATATGCCTATTACATATCCATAATATACTGTGATATAGACTGGTTTCCATCGAGCCAAGACCACCTCATTCAGGTGATCTCAGACCTATTGTTTTGGCACAAATCTGAGTGCAATAGCTGGATTCACATATGCCAAATGAACCGTGCTAACTGGGGAAACGCACCAGGTTCCCAAACAAAAGTCTAGGTGTGAAAGCACCCTAAGTTTACCCAACCATGTCCGCTACTGGGAAACCTGGACATGTGAAAAGGGTCCATTGGTGCACATCAAGTGAAGAGACTTGATACTACCAGTATATTCACAGACATGCTGCCTGAGAATATAACACACTACTGCAAACATAACATGCATGAAACCACAATAGCAGATCTATACATAGGTGGAGCTGGGGTGGACGAGGGTCTGCTAGCGACAGCAATGGATCACCTGCACCATGAACATAATAATGTGATTGGAAGCAGATTGGATTGGATTCATGGTAGAACTTTGTGTTTATTCAGCTTTATTCTCAAACTGTCCATTACACATTTATTTAATTAAAAACATAATATGAATTATTATTATTATTATTTAATTAAAAAATATATTTTCATAAGTGGTTTTAAAATTTGAAGTCCAAATGAATGATATAAATTATAATTTAGATTTTATGCACAACTTATGATTCTCTGCCGGAAATTCTCATAACGTTTTTGTGTAGTTGCAATTGTTTAGTTAGTTTGTTTAATAAATAAAGTAATATGTATTTTCACTAGTGGTCTCAGAATTTTAGTCTTCACTACACTGTAACAAAAAGTTGACTCAACTTAATATTCAAAACATTTTTGAGTTTACTCAACTTAAATCAAGTCAATAGCAGTGCGTGGGTTAAAATTTGGGTTAAAAGTCAATTCAAAAATGTCCTGAAGCTGGTTGCCTTAAAATTTTGAGTCAACTTTGTTTTTACAGTGTACAGAATGCGTATTTAAGTGGATATATTAAAAAAAAAAAGTTTTTTTTTCATAACTTCATTTTCTGACTGCTTAATTTACTTTAATATACATAAATATTTGATTTGCTGTAAATCATATTACAGTGATATTTTGTTTGTTGGGTAAATGGAAAACAAGTATTTCCACTTATGGTCTCCGCCTGAGTTTTTAATTGCATTTATTTGATTTATAATTATTTTACTGACAGTAAAGCATTCAAATTGAAATGCTATTGGTATTGATACTGCATGTGCACACATAGGCTACTGGTCTGCTTCCTTTAATCAAGTAAAAGGAGTACAATTCTCAAGCTAGACACCAATGAAGTCTAAGCTTAGACTAAAAAGATATAGGCATATCATCTCAAATCTCAGCTTTTACATGAACAGTGGAGGAAGAGGTCACCAAAAAGGTGTTTACTTGTCACCCATGTCCCCGGGGTGGAGAAGGCAGCAGGGTGTCAGGCGCAGTGTTTTGCTGCTTGTTATTGAGAAGACAGCTGGAGTACAATGGCAGATTCACCCCTCGACTCCCACAGGTGCCCCAGTCTGTCACAACAATCCCTGCACTCATTCACTGAGGGCCAATGACCTCTAACGTTACTGTCTTTGAGAAACATTCATCTCCCTTGTCTTGACCACTCAAAATAGCATCTGACACAAAACTATTCAACAAAGCATTTGGACATTTGATGGCACCACATAACATGTTTCAGCATTCCCCATGAGAACTGCTTTTTTTTATTCCTTTCGCCAATATATATATTTTTTAAGAGAAACGTAGCCTATCTATAATTTACACTTTGACTCCACCCTGTGTTCAAAACGAATACTGCAACAGGGCGACCGTTCATCTAAAAATGTTTGTTCATTTTGATCAAACACACATTTGGTGAACATTATATTGTATTCTTGACTTAAAGGGAGAGTTCAGCAAAAAACTAACTTATTTTGATTTCCTTAATGTGGTCCTTTGGTGATAGCCTCAAAATAAAACCACTTCAGGAAGCAACCCTGTAGAAAAATCCAGCTTAAACCAGCCTAGGCTGGTTGGCTGGTTTTAGCTGGTTGACCAGCCTGGTTTTAGAGGGGTTTTGGCCACTTTCAGGCTGGAAAATGACCAGCTAAATCCAGCTAAAACCAGCTTGACCAGCCTGGTTTAAGCTGGACATAGCTGGTTTTGGCTGGGCTTCCAGCCTGGCAAGTTGGTCAAGCTGGTTTTAGCTGGTCATTTTCCAGCCTGACCAGCTAAGACCAGGCTGGAAATGGCTGGATACCAGCCTGAAAGTGGCCAAAACCCCTCTAAAACCAGGCTGGTCAATCAGCTAAAACCAGCCAACCAGCCTAGGCTGGTTTAAGCTGTTTTTTTTCAGTAGGGAAAAAAGAACAAATAATTTACACACCAAACAAAATGAATGGTAGCTTTAGATACAGACACAATACATGACGCGTTATTACAAAAAGGTACGATATGGTGTCCCGTGATCAGAAAACTATAGTCTGAGTCACGTATTTACAGTAAGCCTGTGTTGCTTGATTTCATTAGTGGGAAATGGGTAATTTCTGATAAAAATAGCTAGTTTATAGCCAAATATAATTTATTACGTGACCGGAAGCTCGTGCTCCATAAGGCATTAATACAACAATTGTTGTATCGTTAATAATTTCAGTTTGTTACACAGTCGTTTTACAATAATGAAGAGCCGAGTATTATTTTGTTGTACTTGTGTAGGTTTTTTAGTCTTTCAGTGCCTATTGTTAGATTGCCATTTTGTGACTTAAAGCGAGTTCAGCGAAAAAACTAACTTATTTTTATATATTACCCCAGGTCCTTGGTGATATCTCAAAGAGAAAGTTTTCATTTCAGGACAATTTACACACCAATCAAAATGAATGGTAGTTTTAGATGCACGTAGATAGACACAACCTTACTTGATGCGATATTAACAAACACGTGCGATATCCCGTGATCAGAGAAATATAGTCTGAGTCACGTATTTACATTGAGCCTGTGTTGCTTATTAATGATTTCATCAGAGGGAAATAGGTCATTTCTGATATGTAGACACAAAATCAGCATGATTGCTGCAACATATGTGTAAAAATAGCTAGTTTATAGCCAAATATAATTTATTACGTGACCGGAAGCTTGTGCTCCATGATGTTGTGAAGGCATTCAGGTAATAATGTTGTATCATTAATAATTTCAGTTTGTTGCACAATCGTTTTGCAATCATGAAGAGCCGAGTATTAATTTTGTTGTACTTGTGTAGGTTTTTTAGTCTTTCAAAGTGCAACTGCTTATTGAAGACTTACAATAAAATTCCTTCTAAATGTTTCCTCAACAAAAAAAAAGTTACCTTTGTGTTGGGTTTACAGACATTATCAGAAAATTCACTGAAAAATGGAAATCCCCTGGTGAAATACTTAATCTTATATGGAAATGCATGTTCTGGACCCAGTCAGTGTCATACATTTGTAAGCATGTTGACACAGGCTTTAATCTTTATGTTAGCCATGTTTCCTGTGCTGTCAATTTATTGTATCCTGGGACTGGATCCCATCATACTCTCACGCTGCAATCAGA
Organism: Danio aesculapii; assembly: GCF_903798145.1. NCBI lineage: Eukaryota > Metazoa > Chordata > Actinopteri > Cypriniformes > Danionidae > Danio > Danio aesculapii. The sequence goes on along the minus strand of NC_079437.1, from coordinate 52,812,183 downwards.
TTTTTTTCCCATCATGTCAGTGAATGCTGCATGTATGCATTAGGATTATTATCCACTGATTACACAAATTAATTTAAATTTTAATTAATGATTTATTGGCCTGATCTGTTTATTACTGGATTTGCAATTATTTGCATATGCAAATATTTGTTTAGAATTTAGAATGATAATTTTCCAGTGAATCTTATGCCAGGTCTTTGGCTGGATTTAACTTCACTTTTCACAAACTTCCATACCCAGACAGTAATATGACATAATTTTAACCTAAAATCAACGTTTCTCATGCATCGAATCAACGTTGATCACCGATATCGATTCAACGTTGTTTTGTTCATCAGGGTAATGCTGAAATGATGTCAGGCACTTCAAATCACACAATTGTTTACTTAATGTTGAATCAATCTTGCTTTTCAGTCAATCAAAACAACTTTATAGAATCCATACATTTAAACATATAATCAACCTAAGTAGTTTGTCTGTCTAACATTGAAACAATGTTGATTTTAAGTCAATTGGAACAATGTAGAATCAACACATATTCAACATCAAATCCATCTAAATTGTTTAATGTTGAAATAAAGTACTTCTCCTCGTGGGAACCCCCGCCACCATTTTAAAGTGTGTTGCACTTCGTCATGTGAGCGAGGTAATCTAATATGGACATTAGCTCGACCAGGATTGGCCAGGTCAGTCATCAGATATGAACATCATTGAGCATGTCTGAGGTAAGATGAAGGAGGAGGTATTGAAGATGAATCCAAAGAATGATGATGAACACTGGGAGTCCTGCAAGAACGCTTTCTTTGCCTCCAGATGACTTTATTAATAAGTTATTTGAGTCATTGCAGAGATGTATGGATGCAGTCCTCTCATGGGAGTCATACACAATATTCATTCTTTCTCCACTGCACCATGGCTTCATATTCTATACTGACATTATTTCTGTTAAGGGACAAGACTTTTGTCTAAAGTCAGACCTTACTGTCCTAATTAAATAATTAAAAATCAAGGTTGATCATAATTTATTTGTTAAATAAGAATAATCTAGAGGCCTTTGCCTTTCATATCACTTCTGATACCAAATAATCAACTAGAAGTCAAGTTATTATTTGGTGTTCCTAAAACTTGGATAGGCGACAAGACTTTTGTCAGGTGATGTGGGCACCGGAGTGGACATATGAAGCCAACTCGTATCTTAATATTGAGGTCAATATTGAGGGTATGTCTATGTACACTTCCATTATAAATTCAGATGTTCCCCTAGTAGTGGACACTTGTGTAACATATTCAATGACATACACTTAAGTCAAGATGTTCAAGTTCACCCATCACTCTGTTCCATAGTAGGAGAAACAAATACTATGGAAGTCAATGATTTATAGCTTTTTTTCTTTTTTTATCTTTAACAGAGGAAGAAAAGTCATACAGGTTTCAAAAATGAATCATGACAAATTGTACCAATGAAAAACGTCACCTGTAAATCTTGAAGAATAAGAATGCTATGCTATGTAACACTTCAATTACCGCCCCAACATCTCCACCTGCTCCCAAGAAACATTTTCCCAAAGGTATTTGCCTTAAATGGAGAGCCTGTTGTTTTTCCCTATATATTAAACCCTCTATCAATGCAATTTTCGCAGGGACTCATATCACAATCTAGAGGGAACTGATTAATTACTATGCCAGGAACATCTGATGAGCTACAGACAGCATGAACCTGCTTTTCTCACTTTACATGCCTGACCGTGTCCCTCTGCAGGGAGGTAATTACATTTGCTGGGTGGCAACATGTGGCGGAAGCTTGGCTCTCTACAACCTGAACATATTAGTGTTAAACGCAGCCTCAGTCTTCAGGTCTCCCCTCACTCGTTTACGTCTTAATGGCATGGCACGGTGTTCTAGGGACTGCAGTCTCTGTGAAAACACTCTCCTACTGTGAGCTGTGAAAATTCATAAAGTGAGTTGATACACTCATCTTTGTAGAGACCGAGGACTAAATGAATGAATCATGTCATTTGGTTCACTTGTTCTGAGTCAGTGAACAATGGTTCTTACTCAAATGAGAGTTACTAGCACAATGAACTCTGATAATTGAAAGAACCCCAATTACCGAACATCAGCAGGGACTGTGTCATTGACTGTGGCTTCCTAATGACTGGCGGTGTAGAAAAGCTCTGCGCAATTATCAAATTACAGATCTATCTTTAATTGTATGATCCACCACTGCAACACAGCAAATCTAAAGTTGAGATCTAATATTTACAATGTTTATTTTGCTAGAGCACATTGTTATTCTTTAGGTGAACAATTTCATTCATTCATTCATTTTCTTTTCGACTTAGTCCCTTTATTAATCCGGGGTCGCCACAGCAGAATGAACTGCCAACTTATCCAGCACATGTTTTATGCAGCGGATGCCCTTCCAGCTGGAACCCATCTCTGGGAAACATCCATACACTCACTCACACTCATACACTACAGACAATTTAGTCTTCCCAATTCACCTGTACCGCATGTCTTTGGGCTGTGGGGGAAACCGGAGCACCCAGAGGAAACCCACGAGAATGTAGGGAGAACATGCAAACTCCACACAGAAACGCCAACTGACCCAGCCGAGGCTCGAACCAGCAACCTTCTTGCTGTGAGACGACATCACTACCTACTGCACCTCTGGGTCGCCCTCAGGTGAACAATTTATCTGTGCAAATTTATCTACTGATTTATTTATTACAATTCTTTTAGTTTTGGTAAATCTTCAATCAGACTAACCATTTGCTTCCACATTGGGACTGGCGGACCTGATGATGTCAGTTTGACGGCTTCAGCCACAATAATCTAAACCAAGCCCTACTTATCATTAGTTTGCTATGAGGGAATGATGTGCAAAACGACCTCAGGGTATCCGCAGTCTTAGAAAGTCTTAAAATGTCTTAAATCTCAAAGCTAAATTTTAGGTTTGAAATGTTGTAGATCTTTTTAGGCCTGTAATGTGTTGTAGGTCTTAAATCTTTTTTTAACAGGTCTTAATTTTCCTTTGTTTGCATATAGCTACTCCATCTGGCCATTAACACCCATACAATCACCAATCCAATCCACCTCAATCCAATCTGTTTTATTTTAAAAAATGGCTTTTAATTACTTTCCTTACACACTCAAAAAAAAATTGTTGAATGAACATGATTTAATCGTGGCACCCTTTATGCATCTAATCCAATCAAGTAAACGTGAACTGCTTTGAACATGTTGTATGAACACAAAGCACATTTGTAGATAAAACATGGTTTCAATATGTCAGTCTAACTTCTTTGCAACTAATTGACTCAAAATGTTTGTATTGTGTTATTCTAATTAAAATGATTCTAATTTACTCAATGTAACACTAAAGCTTTACTTTAACAAAATTATGTCTTGTTAAATCAGCTAGTAAATTTCTTGTTCAATATTGTTGTTTAAATTACATTTTTTAAATGACAATACTATGAAGCAAGATTTAAACACAAAACGGACAGAAAAAGGACAGAAAACATGTTATATATATATATATATATATATATATATATATATATATATATATATATATATATATATATATATATATATATTTCTTTTATTATAGCCTTTAGCAGGCACCAATCACATTTAAACAAATTTCTTCTTTAATATTCTGATACAAAATGTTATATAATATCATAATAAAATTGTAATATGTAATATAAAATGTATAAGAAACATTTAGCCAACAAAATAACCTTGGCTCTTAAGAAAACTGATCCCCAAGCAATACCTGTAGGACGTTAACATCATTTTTTTACCAATTGAGTTTAAACAGCTTTCTTCACTTTGGTACTCCTATTCAAAATGTAAAAGTATAAAATGTATAGGAAACATATAGCCAACAACATAACATGCATAACATTCAAGCTCTTGGGAAAACCAATTCCCAAACTATGCTTTTGGACACTAATCTTATTGGGAATATGTCAGCTTCAACCTGTCGCTGTGCCGAAAACACGCGGTGATACTTCTTCTTGTTGTTTTCGTATGGTGACATCCAAACGCACTACCGCCACCTACTGATATGCGCGAAGTGACTCTCCAGAGTGAGAGTTGTCGATTTGAAGCGTCTCAGTCTCATTGAATCAACATGTTCTGACCAAATTCATTTGATTATTTCTTGATTCAGTTTCAAACAATATGAATTAATCATTTAACATACGTAAACTTGATTTGTTCTTTTCAATCTGACAAATTTTTATTTTGTAAATCCAATACATGCCTAGTTGATTTTTTTGAGTGCAGTAACATTTGCTTATAAATAAAAAAAGTTCTCCATTTATTTGCTGCTGAGGATACTGACCTGAATTTATTTTTTTATTAATTAAAAAGTCTTAAATTTAACTCGGTGAAACCTGGACCTTCACTCGCTAACTTCCTTCCATCTTCTTGACCTGACTGTATGTCATTGAAAAGAATTAATATTGCGTATGACTCCTATGAGCTTGGAGGACTGCATCTATACAACTCTGCAATGACTCAAATAACTCATTAACAAAGTCATCAGGAATGGCAAATAAAGCGTTCTTGCAGGACTCCCAGAGTTCTTCCACTGTTAAAAAATATCCTGCATAAAATGAACATAATAAATTATAACAAATAATAGTCAATAGATATATGTAAAAATTGTGTTGTAAATCATTCATTCATTCATTTTCATCCTCTTTTCTGGGATCAGGTTGCAGGGGCAGCATTTCCATCACTGAGTCAGTCATCAGTCATCTGCACATCAATAACTGTGTGGTTTAGCTCAGCTACTAAATACGACCTCCAAAGACTACGTCGAATAGTTCGGACTGCTGAGCGAATCACTGGTACAACCCTTCCTACTCCCCAAGAACTGTACTTATCCAGAGCGAGCAGAAGGGCTGCCAAAATCACTCTCACACCCAGCACACTGCCTCTTTGAACTTTTACCTTCTGGTCGACGCTACAGAGCACTGCGCACCAGAACAGCCCGACACAGAAACAGTTTCTTCCCTCAGGCAATCCATCTCATGAACACTTGATGATAATAATTGTGAAACCAACATCACTACTTGCTATACACTTTTATACACATATACCCTTTTTTAACAACACTCTTTACATGCCAATTTGCACATAACAGCTGCACATATAACGTTGTATATAGTAATAAACACGTACATACACTTGTCAATTTGTATATTCCATTCACTACTTACTTCTATTTTTTTTAAATATATTTATTATCTGTTTTTTGTCCTGTCTCTGTTATCCTGTTGCACTGTAGAAGCTCTGTCACGAAAACAAATTCCTTGTATGTATGAACATACCTGACAATAAAGCTCTTTCTGATTCTGATTCTCAGGAGAGAACCCCGGAACCTCCGGGGGGATTCTGAGGTGTTGCCAAGCCAGTTCCATGTCCTGGGTCTTCCCAGAGGCCTCCTCTTGATGTGACATGGCTGTACCTCCCTAAGTAGGCATCCAGGAGGCATTCAAAACAGATGCCCGAGCTACCTCAGCTGACTCGATGTGAAGGAGTAGCTGCTTTACTCCGAGCTCCTCATCCTATCTATAGGGGTGCGCCCTGCCACCCTACAAAGGAAACCCATTTCGGCTGCTTGTAACCGAGATCTTGTCCTTTGGGTCATGACCCAAAGCTCATGACCATAGGTGAGAGTAGGAACGTAGATTGACTTGTAAATCGAGAGCTTTGCCTTTCGGCTCAGCTCCTTCTTTCTTACAATGGACTGGTACATTGACCGCATTACTGCTTCTGCTGCACCAATCTGCCTGTCAATCTCACATTTCATCCTTCCCTCACTCGTGAACAAAACCCCAAGATACTTGAACTCCTCCACCTGGGGTAAGGACTTTCCTCCAAACTGGCTCTTGGAACATGTGTTGTAATTGTAGAGGAAATATTAATAGAATATTATAGTATTTGGGGGGCGTCACGGTGGCGCAGTGAGTAGCACAATCACCTCACAGCAAGAAGTTCGCTGGTTTGAGCCATGTTCTCCCCATGTTCGCGTGACATGCGCTATAGGTGACTTGGGTAGGCTAAATTGTCCGTAGTGTATGAGTGTAAATGAATGAGTGTGTATGGTGTTTCCCAGTGAGAATGAGGTTGAGGTTGCAGATGGAAGGGCATCTGCTGTGTAAAATATAAGCTGGATATGTTGGGGGTTCATTCCACTGTGGCAACCCCAGATTAATAAAGGGACTAAGCCAAAAAGAAAATGAACGAATTATAGTATTGGTTATAGTAAAAAATTCTAATACAATTAAATTGAAAATTAATCAGTCCATTTAGGATAAAAAAACGAGTCACTACCTGGATTTAACTAAGCAAACAGATTAGATGGTCCCATTGGATAATTACAACATTATTGCAAGTAGCTGATTATATATGACAAGTAGCTTCTCATTTCTTAACCTTGTCAGAAGACGAAATTGTGTAATCATGAATAAGATCTGTCATGTATCTTTCGTAAAAGTCAGATTAGGCACTTAATAACTCTTGATCAGTTCATCATCTAATGAACTCCAATGGAATTAAACAACAGTAGAACTCACTGCTACAGTATGTTTAATATTGAAAATAAGAGCATTTCCACATGCACAATATGTAAGAAACTCAAGGGATTCGAACTAAACAGTGGTGTAGCCTTGAATAAGTAAACCATGTATCAGTGAAGCTAACCAGAACAAAGACTGGACTCTAGAAAAATGGAAGAAGATCATGTGGTCTCATGAGTATAGATTTATGTTGTTCCTGACTGATGAACACATCAGGTGTGCATTCTTCATACATGATTACTCAGTTAGCTGGATTTGGTTATTGACGATTTGATTGATCGTTTTGTTCTTCAAAACTCATCTGAGAGTTGTTGTCATGGCAACAGTTCTGGTAGCTGAAACCTGCTCGGGAGCAGACTCGTTTCATATAAAGAGGATTAGATCGGGTCATTTCAGGCAAAGGTAATACTGAAAGTAGGCTGTGTAATAAATGCTGATATCTTCTTACAGTAGTTGTAGTAATATACACTTGGAAAAAGAGTAAATATTTTTTAAAAATTGCTAAATACTCCTGACACATAAAAATTTAAAGTCTGCAGCCAACAACAAATGTGGAAAGTTATTGTGTATCATATTTAACAAACCATTTAGTTTGAATTTTATATAATTTTGGTCACAAAGAGAATTGAATATTAATCAGAAGATGCCATTACGCTGCTGTGCGGTCAACTAGTTGTATTGCTGATCATGATTTCGAGAATTGATAGCTCTGTCCTTCACAACACACGCAGAGATCTCAGATCAGTTCATCCAGTCATTTTAATCTGATTCCCGAACTTGTTTGAAGAACCAGATAAGCCAGAGATCAGTTATCAAGATTAAAAGATCCAGGATCTGCCAAATCATCTTCGATCATTTAAGCGAGGTACGAAAAATGGCCCCAGGGTAAGATGAGACGTTGGTGATGTGAAACAACAAAACAACAAACATCAAAACAAGTGCCCACCATACAAGTCTGTGGGGGCAGTGCTGTGATGGATGCTGTAGTTGCTCAGCTTTAGATTAAGCAATAATACGTGCCCAAAAAATGAGGTCAGCTGAATATACTCAGTGACCAGATTATTTCTATATACTATTTTAAGTATTTTTCTTATATTCCAAAATGACAATACCAGGATTCAGCAGGCTCAAATGGTTAAAGAGTAGTTCAGGTTATACAAACGTTTTACACATGGACTGGACACAGTAGAGTCCAGACTTTAACCCTACTAAGAATCTTTAGGATGTGCTGGAGAAGACTTTTTGTGCAGTCTGAATCTCCAACCATCAATCCAAGATCTTGCAGAAAAGTGAATGCAACTCTGGATGGGAATATATATTGTGAAATTGTAGAAGAATATAGAAATGTTGCTATGGACAATGCATGTTGTAAGACAAAGCTAAAGGCTGTTCAATTAATGTAACATTCGAGCGTGACTTTGTTGGACAGACAGTTTATATAAATGTTAAAATAAAAAAAAAAGTAAATAGAATTAAAATATGTCCAATTTCTTAGTATGTTAATATGATCTGAGTGTGTGTGTGTATGTGTGTTTATAGGTTTATTGTTTTGTTTTTCAGACAGTTAAAATAATTAATTTTCAATCAGACACTTAATCAAATCCCATATGTGCAGACTATTAATTTTTATGTGCCAGTTAACTGAACATTACCATTAGTAAATTACTTTTTGTCCTCATGGTTGGCTCAGGTAATGGTCTGCCTCTCTGGTTTTCCAAGGAAACTCTGCAGGTGGCATGCAGCACTTAAGAGTTGGGATATAGTCATCTATGTTCATTAAGATAATGCAAGATGAACAAATCTATTCCTGCTTGATTGTGCTGCAAAGGACATGTAGAGATGTCCTCTGTAAACACAAGTAATATATTGTATGCCTCACTTGCTGCTTAGACTAGGGATGGATTATAGACCAGGCTCAAGGGACGATTTCTCCAGAGGGATTCTCTAAAACTCAAAGAAACAAAAGCTATGGATGTGAAACCGAACCTGATGTAGAAGTAAAATAGAGTGACAGTCTGAACAATTGCTTGGTGCAGAGAAGGAGAAAAACTTGACAGACAGTAAGATAGCTGTGCATTTGATAAGACACATTATAGAAAGGTATGATTTTCAAAAGACAAGTGGCTATATCTACTATAAAATGGCTTTATTGTAGAGGAAGAATATGGTATAGTTATATAGTATAGTCTCTTTATAGGTCTTTTATATACATATTACTGGCCATTAAATAGTTTACATCATACTCTGAAGAGTTTAGAATTATAAGTTGTATAACTGATATCATAACAATAGAAACAACCATGCCTTCTAATAATTTTTCAGCAAGTATACTGAAAACAGAACAGGGCCATAAGCAGTATTATATATTTATTAGTGTAAATACTTTATAGTGTGATATTTCTACTCTATTCTATTTCTACTAAAAAAAACTAGTATGGTAATATGGTAATATTTTGACAGGAACTAAAAGCCATCTTAATGACTGTCCCTAAATATCAGTAAAGTTTGAAATCAATCTATGAGTATATCACGATTAATAATGTCAAATACTTTATACAATTATAATCAATATAGTGAGATGCAGCCTTTTGCCAAAAAGATGAAACTCTGAATTCATTATTTTTTCTGTAAGAAAGAGCCAACTAGACTTTTTAATGACCTATAGATAAAGACAAATCACAGTTTTTCTCAGTGGCTTTGGTGCATTTCTCACAACACTATTTACATTTGCACAACAGTTAATGCATTTCTTAAACAATTAGTTATTTGTGCACATCATAGTAGCAGTTTCTCATTCCTTCCAACAAATTGCAAATGCTTTTGGACATGCATCAATTGCTTTCACACTACTCTCTGCTGTTTATAACATTATCATCTGCTTATGTTATGTCAGTCAAAATTAACTAAACTTGTGAATGCTGAATAGTCGTTCCATATCAAACGAATAGTCCTCATTTCATTACTTGAGTCATTACATACAAAAATGTTAAACTAGTTGTCAAAATCTGTCAAGCAAATTTTATAAAACATTTTTATAATTTTATAAAACATCTTTTTTTTCTGAAAATGCCTACTAAATTGAACAATTTCATGACTGATTTACAGAATATGTATGTTGTAGGTTCAGTTCACTGCACTATTGTTTACAGTTGTGCACAGCTCTACCCAAAGGAAGTTTATGTTTGTTGTAAATAAGTGTGTATTTATTATTTTGCACAATTCTGTGAATAAATTAGAATTGCAAAGAGCAAATACTGTAAAAAATGTGAAATATACATATTCAGTGTCTTGTACTCAGATACCTCACTAAATACAGTAATGTCTAACTTTACTGTAGCTTTCAAATGGCTGTGCAAATAGTATACAGTGCTGTCTTGGGAGTTTTCAGGAAGTGTCACTAAAATCTGACTTTTTGTATTGGAAAAAAATAACAGAGTAAACTGTCATAATGAAAACAGGACAAAGCCATTTGACTATCTTGTTCATGAACAATGGTGTCAGGACTTTTCATCTTGATGACACTTTCATTGACATCAATACTTGCTTTTGAAGAATGAGCTGTCCGTTTTGAGCAAGTGACACACTTTTGCAGGTTATCAACGAGGTTTTGCAGTTTGTACTAAATGTTTTGGGAAATGCATTAACTGTTGTGCAAATGTATATAGCGTTGTGAGAAATGCACCAAAGCCACTGAGAAAAACAGTATAAAAAACAATGGTAATGATTGGACCGGATCTAAAAAACATCTTAATGTCTATATATATATATATATATATATATATATATATATATATATATATATATATATATATATATATATATATATAGAGATAGATAGATAGATAGATAGATAGATAGATAGATAGATAGATAGATAGATAGATAGATAGATAGATAGTATTAGTAGACTAAATAGTACTTACTTAGCTTAGATCGGTACTTAGACTGACTTAGCTTAGATAATTAATACTAGTTGGTTCAGAAGGCTGTTATCATCCATCCACATGGTTAATCAGCTATAGATCACAGCTGCGGTCGGATATTAGCGAGAATTATTTATATTATTTATTAAGTTTCCTATTGATTATATTTTATTAACGTCTACCCCTACCCCAACCGTCAAAGTAATGTAAAAACAGATCTGGATCTTTATTAGTATAGCTGATTAACCATGTGGATGGATTATAACAGCCTTCTGAGCTTACTTGTAGGCACAGAAGGCCCCTACTGGTCCATTTCTATCAGCTGATAACCACTGATAACGCCTATTCAATCGAGTGATAATATTCGAAGTGGGTGGATGGATAGTGGATGGATGGATAATTTATCTATATATAAAAATGTAATGAGTTAAACCATATTAGATGTTCTGTATCTGTCTACATAATTCTATATTTCTATATTGTTGATTCTTTGAAATGTTTGAAATGTTATTTCTTTGTCAACGACGGGGATGCATCACAAACAAGCTGACACAATCTTGAAACAATGACTTCTGGAAGTTGTACAAAAACCTCTTTGAAGATGTAGCTGACGGCACATAAAAGAGTCCTCAGGCTTTGTGTAAACCCATCTTGACACAGAGGGACTGATAAGGCGAACAGAATTTATCCCTGTTCAGAAAATCGAAGCACAAGCATAATAGTTTGTGACTCAGTAATCTTATGCCCGACAAAAGCTTTGCTGACCCTCATTCTCCCTAGAATGGCTTGTATCTCTCCAGCATTGTATTGCTAAATGATTAACAACTCACATATGATCCTACTAAAGCTATAACACACCAAGCTGATGGTCGGCTGTTGGGCAGTGTTGAGTTGTTGGTCATCATCTGTCCAGTTAGTTGGTTTTGGTTTGTTCTGCAACATCACCCCTTGTCAGTTTACCCAATTCACTATGTACAATCTGCATCAACCATCTGTGAAAAAATAAAGAACAATGTTTGGTAAAAGAACAATGTAGTGACGAGTGTTTCCCAAAAACCTGTAGTTTCTCTGTCGCAGATCCATCGCTTGAACCATGTTAGTTATAGCGTAAAACGCCCATAAGGATGCTCTAAACGGGTTGGAGTAACACCTTCTTTAGAGAGGAACCCCATAATTTTTTGTGCAAGTTATATTGTTTTACACACACACGCATTTAAAATAAAATACAATATTAGTTTGGTAAAACATGCACTCTTGTTCTATATTAATTGAAATATATGTAAACGGCACGTATAGGGCCTATGTTTGCTTTAATAATATTATTGAGAAGTTGAACATTACATATTCTATTCTAAAACATGAAATCACTTACAAAGGCTAACACGTATTCTAATATTATATATTATATATACTCGCTGGTTCGAGCCTCAGCTGTGGCAGTTGGCGTTTCTGTGTGGAGTTTGCATGTTCTCCCTGCGTTCGCGTGGGTTTCCTCCGGGTGCTCCGGTTTCCCCCACAGTCCAAAGACATGTGGTACAGGTGAATTGAGTAGGCTCAATTGTCCGTAGTGTATGTGTGTGTGAATAAGTGTGTGTGTGTTTCCCAGTGATGGGTTGCGGCTGGAAGGGCATCCGCTGCATAAAACAAATGCTGGATAAGTTGGTGGTTCATTCCGCTGTGGCGACCCCAGATTAATAAAGGGGCTAAGCCGAAAAGAAAATGAATGAATGAATGAATGGTTAGACCAGTGTTTCCCAACCCTGTTCCTGAAGGCACACCAACAGTTCATGTTTTGGATGTCTCCCTCATCTGATCCATTAACTTCAGGTTTTGGAGTCTCTTCCAATGTTCTGTTGAGTTGTTTCAGGTGTGTTTAATTAGGGAGAGAATGAAAATGTGTACGGTTGGTGTGCCTTCAGGAACAGGGTTGGGAAACTCTGGGTTAGACAATTATATTTTCACTGATATCCCAAATTTCACCTTGTTTAGCCAAAATGTCTGGGCGTCTATTATATGTCTTTTAAACCCACACACAAAACAATGCTTGCTTGGTTCTTTTATTCGGGAAATAAAACAATATTTATCTTAAAAGACACCTATTTTACCCCTTTTTCAAGATTTAGGATAAGTCTTTTGTGTGTCCAGAATGTGTCTGTAAAATTTCAGGTCAAAACACCCATCAAATTATTTTTTATACCTTTCTGGATATTGGGATTTTATGCTCTGGACACAATGTAGCTGTTTTCTCCCTGCCCACCATTCCTACGTGCCTTTCAGTGTGTGCTTCAATCTCCAACTGCATCAGATAAACATCACAGTGACAGCCATGAAGGAAGCAGACCTCAAGTAACATTTGTAAGAAATACTACAGTAAGAAGTTTCCCAATGATTGTTTGATGTATTTGTTGTGGAGTTAATTCAAGCCTTTCGATGAGTCACACACAATGTTGTTAAGTTAATGCACACACAGCGTGCGTGCACACACATACACACACAGTTTAAATTTCCACTGTTTTTGAATGGCAAATGTGGCAGGATACACATTAATATCCACTGCTGTATGGATATCCGTTTCGTTCATGTACAAAATAAACCTGATTTAAGGTCCACAAACTGGGATTGTAGTGTCTTCTTTTATAATTGTACTATACGGCTGTGGTGATAAAGACTGTAAAATTGCTGTAATATATTACAAACATGCACTGTTTTAAAAACTTTAAACTTGTAAAACTGATTCTTGATCACATGATGACTGATGATCACAGAGAGCTGAACAGATCTTTTAATCCCAGTGGCTTTGTGCACGTCTTGTCTTGTGAATATGATTATACGTGTTACTAAAGAGACATGTTAATACACGGCTGTCAATCAATTTGGTGGGTTGGGAAACCGCACTCCTTCGTAGGAGATTTGAATCCTATTTTACCATCAGGAGATAAAAAAAGAGACTTATTGTCTTTATATCACCTCAATATGACTGTGGGCACAATATACCTACACACAGTTCTGTTCAAACAGCTTACAATAGTTTATTTTTATTATACGTAGGTGCCCTTTAAACTTTGATTTTGAAACTTTTCAGACCCTTTACATTCATAAACAGCTATAACAAACTACTCGAAAGATAAAAGTCAAACAGCATAATAGTTTTGGCATTAAACTATATATCATACAGCTATTTCATCTACTAATCTATTAGCACAACCTTTATTTAAACAAAAAAATTGTATATATACCATGACCAAGGGTATTAAATATCTTCACAGTACTTCTTGATGAAATCACACAACAGACGTCTCATCACAGACCCTGTTAATTCTTCATTATTCTTTGAGCTAAAATTAGACTAATGAGCACTGGTGTCATGGTTATCACAACAGTTTAAAAACAGATGAAATGAGCCACACCAAGAACCATATGTCTTGTGCTAGCTAAGCATCTGTCATTAATGGGTCTCCTGATATTGATGCTGTCCACATGTGTGACAGTAGATGAACGTGTGTATCATGTCTGACCTCAACATGTTTCCCTACTGTCCACCGCACTAACCCTCAGCCTGTGCGTGTTTTTGTATATTAAATACGGTGGTATGAAATGCTCACCCATGTTCTTATTAGTCACTTAAATTGTTAGGATGCTTTTGTTTCCTCCTTGTTTTTATGTCTCCAATCATATTTTAAGCTTTGGCAGTGTTGTATTTTGGTCACACTTTACATTCATTTATTCATTCATTTCCTCCGACTTAGTCTCTTTTCCTCTCCACAGAGCAATGAACCGCCAACTAATTTGGTTTACACAGCGGAAGCCCTTCCAGCTGCAACCCAGTATTGGGAAACTCATTCACATACACACTCATACATTACAGACAATTGAGTTTATTCAATTAATTTATAGTGCATGTCTTTGGACTGTGGGGGAAACCGGAGCACCCGGAGGAAACTCACGCGAACATGTCACACTTTACAATAATATTTCATTAGGTAATGTATTTACTTACATGAACTATTAATAACCAAAACTTGTACAGTATTTATTAATCATAGTTCAACACTGACTACCGCTTTATTAACCCCCAAATGCATGCTTGTTAACATTATTTAATGCACTGTGGGCTAACAAGATCTAACAAGGAACAACTTTTTTTCCATTAATATTAACAAAGATGAACAAATTATACTGTAATAAATGTATCGTTCATTGTTTGTTCGTCAGTAAATACATTAGCAAACAATAACTAATACAACCTGACTGAAAAGTGTTACCGTAATTTTAACAGTCAAGCTAATAAAGCAATTTTGAATTGAATTGAACTGGACTGAGAGAGAGAAATTTAGAAATTTAATACACCTCTATTTTTAAAGGGGTGGTCCAGAGTGTATTTTTAAGGCTTGGTTGTGTTTATAAGCTGCAAAGCAATGTGTGCTCATGCTCCATTTGTAAAAAAAATCACCTTATTTTTCCATATATCTTACTTTGATTATATACAGCTACTCAGCTAACATGAATATGACTGTCATATTTCCTAGTTCCTCTAAAAAGGCCCGCCCTCAAGAGGCTCTGATTGGTCAGCTAACATAATGTGCTGTGATTCGCAAATCAGTTCCACGTCACCAGGAAAAGTGACATGACTCTACTAGCATGCGCTTTACCTCTGTTGTGTAAATACTGTCAGTCAGAGTAGCTGTTAGCCGTATCAGTTTGAGCCTGAATCAGACAGAAAATGACACAACTGAACTTCATGCCTGCTCTCTAAAATAAAATCTGGCAAGTGTCTTTCACATATATTCGGAATAAGCATGTGGAAGTAATATGAAACCTTTAAATATCTTTTGCGAGTTTGTTATTTGAGGTGAAGAATGCTAAAAGTGTCCGCATACATAGAGAGACAGTGTAGCGCTGCTGAGGATTGTGGCCGTTTACAGGGGTTTGACTAATAAATATAAATTTGTAGCTAAATTGTTAACAATGCCAAACATAATTTCCCATTGTTTACATCATTGTTTACGTCCTTGCTACAACATACCATTAACGCTAGAAACTGCATGTAATAGATACATTTTAACAAATAAAAACCCTTACAGGTTGTGGCTCACAATCCACAGCTTTGTCTATTATTGTTGGAGCTGCTCCTTCTTTGAGTTTTTAGCTGAATCCAGCACTGAACTGGGAGAGATTCTGGAAGTTCTCCTTTATCAAATGCTAGCTATATATTTTTTAAAATTCTCTGAGACATACTTAAAGTTAAATTGTAAGCACTTCTCTCTTTGTGCTGTGTGCTTTGGAAGCCCAAATACAGAAGGAGAACAAGCTCTGTGGAAATTGGAAACTTTAACATTACAGTGCCTCTGGCCGTGCCTCTTCGCTGTGCAGGGTGTGTGCACAAGGTGAATGCACTAACCAGAAGCGTTTGTGATCACACTAACCCAGGTGTATTTTTTTGTCGTCCCCAAACTTCATTTGTTGAAGGCTTTGCTAAGCTAACTCTGTAAAAGTCAATGTCTCCCCATTTCATTGGACTTTGAGCGTATTACATTCAGAGATGTTGTTTATGTTCATGCAGCTACATTACACATCAACTAAAGTTTAAAATATATCGTAGTGGACCACCCCTTTAAAACAAAATCTTAAACTACAACATGTTTCATTGATTAAAACAAATTTCCAAATTAACTCAACACAGCATATTTTTTACACTCCAAATGCCTTCAACCTTGTCCAACTCTTTCATTGATAAATACAAATTAAAAGCATGCCTTATTCTTGCTCTTATAAGCCCTGTAAAAATCAATTCTCCCTTTTCCCTTTATCCCATGTTTAAAACCAAACACAAACACAGTCAGACAGAGAGAGAGGGAGAGAAAGGAGGAGGAGGAGGAGGAGGAGGAGAAGGTGGTAAAGGGGTGGCTAATGAACAAGTGTCCGCAAAGAAAGGAAGCTGTGGTCATATTCTTCTCTGGATCTTCTCCCTGATAACAGCGGGTTGTCTTTCCAACAGTAGGTGCAGACGGTGAATCTTGTCCTGGTTGAAGGATTACAAATCTGCAGTAACTCTTCGCTGACTGCATCACAAGCCCTCATAAATAAAGTGAGTTACTTTTCACTACGATTCATGGTTTTAATAATTTATAGTACTTCTGAGAAAGAGTCAGTTTGTGGGAAAACCTGGTTTATAACTGGCATAATTTCTGGTAAGCATCATATAGTGTTTTGAATGATGATGGCATTGCACTCAGCTTAGGACTTGCATTATGTTAATTTGTTCAGTGTATGTACAGTGTTCTTGTAAATGCAATAGCTTTTTTTTTTACAATTAATATATATATATATATATATATATATATATATATATATATATATATATATATATATATATATACAGTTGAAGTTAGAATTATTAGCCCCTTTGAATTTTTTTTTCTTTTTTAAATATTTTCCAAACGATGATTAACAGAGCAAGGAAATTTTCACAGTATGTCTGATAATATTTTTTCTTCTGGAGAAAGTCTTATTTGTTTTATTTCAGCTAGAATAAAAGCAGTTTTTAATTTTTTCAACACCATTTTAAGGTCAAAATTATTAGCCCCTTTATATATATATATATATATATCTATATATATATATATATATATATATATATATATATATATATATATATATATATAGGTTAACCTAATTAACCTAGTTAAACCTTTAAATGTAACTTTAAGCTGTATAGAAGTGTCTTGAAAAATATCTAGTGAAATATTATTTACTGTCATCATGGCAAAGATAAATAAATCAGTTATTAGAAATTAATTATTAAAAAATGATTGAAAAAATCTGCTCTCCGTTAATGTCATTTATAACAATCATTTTGGAAAATTAACAAAAAATAAATAAATTTAAAATTAAGTGTTAAATAAATTGTATAAATAAAACAAAAATAAATTGTACAAAAACTAATGTGTTTGGTTATATATATTCTTATTAGCTAAAACAAAAATCATAGAATAATTTTTGTGATTTATTTTTATTATAAAGTTAAAATTTATTACAAATATTAGATGATGAACAAAAAAAGACATGGTTTTGTAAAAAAAAAAAGACTAAATTAGAAAACAAGACTAAATTAAATATAAAATAGCTAAATATTATCAAATATGCACTGCAAAAAATGTATAATAACGGCTGTTAAATTACAGAAATTTACCATAAAATAACAGACATTAAATTACAGAAATTTACCAGAAATTTTAACATTTCTGAAATTTAACGTCCGTTAATCTACAGTAAATTTCTGCAGTTTAACGGCCGTTATTATACTTTTTTTTTCCTTTTTCCGGCACCCCAGCTGCCAGAAAAAAAATGTTAAATTACGGATTTACAGTGTAGTAACTGTAAAAAAAAAAAATACATAATAAATACATACAAAAATATATTGTATGATAACTTAGTAATATAATATAAGAATGAAAGTCATTAAAGTAATTAAATTAAATGACTTTTGTTAACATCTTGTTCCATCATGTACATTTTGATTGTTTATTATCATTATTTTACGCGTTATTTTATTAATCATTTTATTATTCATTGATTATCATTATTTATTTATTTAATTCATTCATTTTATTATTGTTGAATTTATAAGGCAATTTATACTGCTGAATTCAAGGTGAGTAAAACAATAAAAATGTTATTACTGTAGAAATAAAGAAAAAAAAATAGAATAGTTCTAGACAACTGAAATAACAAACAAAAAATGCATCGAGAATCAAAATGTAACAAGAAAATACCCACACATATTATATACAGTTGAAGTCAGAATTATTAGCCCCCTTTGAATTTTGTTTTCTTTTTTTAATATTTCCTAAATGATGCTGAACAGAGCAAGGAAATTTTCACAGTATGTCTGAAAATATTTTTTTTTCTGGAGAAAGTCTTATTTGTTATATTTCGGCTAGAATAAATAAGTTTATTCTATAGTTTAAGCTATATATTTTTTTTATATCTTTAAGTTTAAGTTTAAGCTATATTTTTTCCCGATAGCCTACAGAACAAACCATCGTTATACAATAACTTGCCTAATTACTCCAACCTGCCTAGTTAACCTAAGTAACCTAGTTAAGCCTTTAAATGTCACGTTAAGCTGTATAGAAGTGTCTTGAAACATTTCTAGTAAAATATTATTTACTGTCATCATTGGCAAAGATAAAATAAATCAGTTATTTAAAACTATTATGTTTAGAAATGTGTTGAAAAAATCCGGCTACGTTAAACAGAAATTGGGAAAAAAATAAACAGGGGGCTAATAATTCAAGGGGGCTAATAATTCTAACTTCAACTGTATGTACAAAATCCACAGTCACTGAATCTACAATAATAATTAGTTAATTAAACAACAACAACAAGAACAAAAGACAGAGCAAGAAAATTTGGTCAAATTTAGCATCGTTGTTCTTTTTTTCTTTACCTTTTACTGAAATGTCCACAAGGTCTCTCAGAACATAATGAGAAAATGCTAATTTGTTCTTGCACCTGAAAGAACAGCACAAAAGCATGATGAACCAGAATAAACCACCCTTGAAAATCACGCAAATATCAGAAGTTTCCTATTCAACAGCTTCATTTTACAGATGCACTTGAGAGATTTCAAATAGTTGAGAACACTTGATGAGGACGCGCAGTCATTGAGACTTCATAATGTGCATCTCTCTCTCTCTCTCTCTCTCTCTCTCTCTCTCTCCCCCCAAATGAGCCTTTCAATTATCCGAGCGCATGTGTGCTTGTCTTTTGTTGATGTGACTGCTCCATCACTAATATACTGATGAATTGCTCATGTCATCTTGCATCTGTGACAAAATGCCCAGATTCACTTCAGGGAAGAATCACATTGTCCTGTGGGGTCTTTTTGAAGAAGATGTCATTTTTGACTTTATCTGTTATGCAGCGGTGAAGTCTGAATGGGCTCGGAATAAATTACAGAATCCGACTCTCGATGTTCCGTCTGTTATAGGACTTCTGAAATGAAAGCAAACATGTTATTAGATTACAGTAGCTCAGTTTAGTACAGCTCTTTAATGTCCACTCAAAACAAATACAACATATTACTTATAAGATTATTAATGACAAATACTTTCCGTTTTTATTAACTCAATCAAAAGTAAAACTGTATTTGATTTCATGTCAAACCCCTCTACAGTGTTCAAATATCCAACCCTTTATGTGTTCGACTGAAAATAAGGGGTCTAATTTTGGATCGCTGGCTGTACTTCTTAGAGTTTTCTGTGGCATGCTGACCATTTTATTCCAGGCTCGTTCTATTAAAGGTTAAAGTATTTTGAGTCCAGGCTGGTCAAATAGACCTCATTAAAACCGCCGACTTTCTTTCTCGTTACAAAATTGGTGTTGTCCTCGAATTGATTAAAATTATGCACATTTATATTTGGCTCTGGAGAATTCAATCGGAGAAAGTCATAGTTACTCTATGTAGAAACTGACGAGTCAGTCAGATATGCACTGATTGCCTAGTCAAGGTAATAATTTCCACCCAATTTTATTACTCATTAATATACTTCTCTTAATCTGAAAGAATACAAATTCTATATCTAAACAGCTGTTTTAAATATATGTTAAATGCTTCACAGTATATACAGTGCATCCGGAAAGTACTCATAGCGCTTCACTTTTTCCACATTTTTTTATGTTGCAGCCTTTTTCCAAAATGGATTAAATTCATAAATTTCCTCAAAATTCTACACACAATACCCCATAATGACCATGTGAAACAAGATTTATTGAAATTGTTGCAAATGTATTAAAAATAAAAAACTGGAAAATTCACAAGTACATAAGTATTCACAGCCTTTGCTCAATACTTTGTTGATGCACTTTTGGCAGCAATTACAGCCTCAAGTCTTTCAATAGGATTTAGGTCGGGGCTGTGGCTGGGCCACTCAAGGACATTCACCGAGTTTTTTTGTGAAGCCACTCCATTGATATTTTGGCAGTGTGCTTTGGGTCATTGTCCTGCGGGAAGATAAACCATCACCCCAGTCTGAAGTCAAGAGCATTCTAAAGCAGGTTTTCATTCTGGATGTCTCTGTACATTGCTGCATTTATCTCAATAATGATCAGTGGAAACAGAACCTGAGCTCAATTTAGAGCTTCACGGTAAAGCCTGTGAATACTTATGTACATGTGATGTTTCAGGTTTTTAATTTTAATAAATTAGCATTAATTTCAAAAAAATCTTTTTTCATGTTGTCATTATGGAGTGTTGTTTGTAGAATTTTGAGGAAATAAATGAATTTAATCCATTTTGGAATAAGGCTATGACAAAAATAAGTTTGGAAAAAGTGAAGCGCTATGAATACTTTCCCTGTGCACTGTTTATTAAATAGCATGGGATATTAGATTTATGTTTGAAACATCATTATTCATTACACATCATTATTCATGATATACTCTATACTATGGCGTATGAATCTAAAATTGGTAAAAAAAATAATGAGATTCTTAGTTTTTTTTTCCTTTTGACACCCATTAACACTCTGTCAGGGAGGAATGATCACATTTCACTCCCTTTGATAGTCTATCTCTCTAAATCAAAACAGATTCAATCATAATGTTAGGTAGAGTAGTGTGAGAATCTATTTGTCTATCTCCATGAAGCAGTTGTTCGGCCCGTGTGTTTGCTGTTTAATAATTGTGAGTTTAGCACATGGGTCTGACAGCTCAGGGTGCTTCAATGCATCTGTTTAAGACGTCGCTTTGCATTTTAATCAGCTACACACTCAATCCTTAAGGTTAATCAATTTTTAAAAACTGTTATGAGTGCTGCCATCAATTACAAAAGCAAAAATGTAATATTATATAACATAATGTGCATTAATTGAATTGTTGAACCAAACTCAATCTGTCATCATTTGCTCAGCCTCATGTTTGCATTTCTACTTAGCAAATAGTAGACACCTTTATCCAAAGTCTCTCTCTTTCTCTCACTTTCTTTTACTTACACACACACACACACATATATATATTTGTACAGCTATCTTTATAGGGTCTCGTAGAGGTAAAGATTTTTATACTGTACAAGAAGTTTATACTACCCTTTATACTACCCCTAAACCCAACACTCACAGGAAATAATCTGCATTTTCACATTTTTAAAATCTACAGGGTGACACGGTGGTTCAGTGGTTAGCACTGTCACCTCACAGCAAGAAGGTCGCTGGTTCGAGCCTCGACTGGGTCAGTTGGCGTTTCTGTGTAGAGTTTGCATGTTCTCCCTGTTTTTGTGTGGGTTTCCCTCAGGTGCTCCAGTTTTCCTCACAGTCCAAAGACATGTGGTATAGGTGAATTTGGTAAGCTAAATTGGCCGAGAGTCTGTGGGTGTTTCCCAGTAATGGGTTGCAGCTGGAAAGGCATCCGCTGTGTAAAACATACGATAGATAAGTTGGCGGTTAATTCCGCTGTCGCTACCCCTGATTAATAAAGGGACTAAGCCGAAGGAAATTAAAATTAAATTAAATAAAACACCACATTTTTGATGATTTATAAGCTTCCTAACAGGGAGTGTTTCTAACAAAGTGTTGCTATACTTTTATTACAAATACAAGGTACACTTACAAATCGTGACCACCTATCCGGAGCAGTGGGGTGCCAGGGGAGCAGATGAGGGTTTAGTGCCTTGCTCAAAGGAATCACCTCAGTCATGGTATCGATGGTGGAAGAGACTATTCACTCCCTCCATCTTTGCTCGTGCCGGAACTCAAACATGTGACCTTTGGATAGCAAGTAGAACTTGCTAACCATTATGTCACAGCTGCCTCTATTGTTCCAAAATTGTATGACTTTAGTCACTTTCACACTTACAGTTTTTTTATAACCAGTAAATTGTCATAAAGAGATCATGTTTTAAAATACAGAAATATTTTAGCAAATCTTCCCACATAGCAGAATTTCTCTGGCCCAGATCTGGCCCACACAATCAGCTTTTGCTTGGCCCACATGCCACAGTGAATTACGGCACATGATTGGACCAAGTCTGGTTTCCATAAAAGGGACAAACATGGGCCATATCTGGGCCAAGTCTCAGCAAAATTAATAACCCATAACTGTACGGTGGCCGAGAGAGCTTAACACTCTGCAATTTAAGAAAGTACACGCAATTACAAAAAACGCCAGCAAATAAAGAAACGATCAATTTGACAGCACACGTGTTGCAAATTGGTAACAACAAAAACAACTAAAGAAACACGCTGCAAATCTGTCACAACACTTGCAAATATACACGTAACACAACGGAAATGTTTCTAGGGGACCCAAAAACATGACGGACCCTGCTGAGATATGGATGACTGTTGCTCAGTGAAGTGATTGGTGGTCTTTGAAAGGTGAGTTGTTTTCCGTTTATATTAATGTCCTGATTACACGACATAATAAACCCATAATAACACATATCTATGATAATAACACATCCATATCTCAACAAGGTCCCTCATGTT
The DNA here is from genome assembly GCF_903798145.1 of Danio aesculapii. Lineage (NCBI taxonomy): Eukaryota > Metazoa > Chordata > Actinopteri > Cypriniformes > Danionidae > Danio > Danio aesculapii. The sequence goes on along the minus strand of NC_079437.1, from coordinate 52,789,173 downwards.
TTAGGGGCCCCTAGACACATTTCCGTTGTGTTACGTGCAAATTTGCAAGTGTTGTGACCAATTTGCAGTGTGATTCTTCAGTTGTTTGTGTTTTGACCAATTTGCTGCGCATTTCTTCAGTTGTTTGTGTTTTGACCAGTTTGCAACACGTGTGCTGTCAAATTGATAAAGATTGTTTCTTTATTTGCTGGTGTATTTTGTAATTGCATGTACTTTCTTAAATTGCAGTGCGTTAAGCTCTCTCGGCCACTATAACTGGGTCTCAACTGGGCCAGACATATTGGTTTGTCACGACTGCAATGAATTTGATAAACCCATGAAGCATTTCGCTTTAGGTGCGTTATGTGCATGCTTTTTTTTTAAGTGACTTGATTGGTAGATATTTAAATGTATTTAAAAGTGGGTCAAGGTAGGCCAAACCTACGTAAAATAATTTTTAACATCTGATCCAAATACTACATTTAATATCTGGCCCAAGTCTTAAAGACGGTGACACCTCTGCCAAACACAGGCCTTGTTTGGCCCACATGATGTATGCCAGTGCCAGCTTTATGCCAAATTTGGGCCAGATTTCTTTGCTACTTGGGTTGTGTATGTACCTTGTATACATGAAATTTCCTGTAACATAACAGGGCATCTGCCTTTAGATGCTAAGGGCAATTTTTTCTCATGTAGTCAGTATTTTTTAAAACTATATATATATATTTTTGAAAGTTAGACCAAGAAAGTAATCTCCAGTGCTGTTTTGGACACCACTTTAGAGTTTCACTCTCTGCAGTGGCATTGCTAGGTATTCTGTGTTCTATGAACAGGTTTGTTCTTCACCATTGAAAAAAATGCATTCTGTTTTGGTCCACTTGCTAAAGATTGTGTTCAGGTGACTAAAAATATCAAACATTATTCAAAATGCTAAATAAGTGAAGTCATACTGGTTTGGAAGGACATGAAGGTGAATAAATGATGGCAGAACAAGGTTTTCATTTTTGCGTGAAGTGCCCTTTTAAATCAGACTTGACCAAACCTCGTCCTAAATGTCCACTGTCCTGTGGACTGTAGCTCCTACCCAGAAATGTTCAATCCTATTTCTCAGTAGCCACTGTTGTGCAAATTCCAACTTTGAGTCCTACAAACTCCAACACAATTTCTTGTAAGTTTCTAGTGTGTCCGAAGACAGTAGATGTGTTCGGCTTTAAGCAGCACTGCACAGAGCAATCAGTGAATGACATCAAAATAGAGCAAGAGTGATTTAAAAACATACATAGCCATCTGCTCTTTAATTGCTCATGTGGTACTATGACGTCATTGGACTGTGGAGCATCGCTTTGGGTTGACAGACTTTTTGGTTAACTGGCTTAGTTGTGTGTAATTAGGATCAGAGATGTATTCTGCATTACATGAGCTATGTTTCCATCCAAAATTGAGAATTAGTTATTTTATTATTATATAATCAATTACTTGCATCACAAAAGATGAAATGCAATAAACGAGTTGTGGCTTTTAGATGTGCGAGAGGATGCACAAGTCGTTCATTCACATGACTTGAACCTGAAATTTATTCAGTATTTTATTCTTGTCTGCTAAAAACTTTCTCCTATTTTTTGTGCGTATAACTATTTTATGTGCATTTTCAAATAGTATGTGCATCTTGGTGTTTCTATTAAACATTTTTATGTGATTTTCTGAATTGTGCATAATTCATAGGTGGACAGAAACATAGCTATTGGCTCTCCATGTACTGGTTAGGGTATCCCATCCTATCCCAACTACCATTGAATTAGGGTCAACAAATTTAGTGGTAACTTCTAGGCAAGTGTATAAGAGTTAAAATCTGCAGAATGATTACACAACCCTACACCCTTGAACCAATTTACAGTAATACAGTGCTATATTAATGTTGTGTTATTTCAGATATTATTTCCATTCTCTTTCTCTTATAACAGGTGTTGCAGCTGTGCTGTTATTGGTAAGACTAAAAAAATCATGCTCATGGACTGGAGAAAACAAGACTGTGCCGGACTAAACACGTGTGAAAAACAAAGCGTGCAAAAGAAAAAAAAGAAGCAAGATCCCTAAGGACTGACTCTTGGTGTTAGTGCCATGGATCACACAAGCCCAGGCAGCCTCCATAGCTGAGAGACTGCCCTGAAAATGGAGGTCTTCAACTCAGGCTCCATCTCTAGAGGCAAATCTTTATGGATGGCATCATCTATTAAACATTAAGCATACACCCGGTTGCCGTCACAATGCGGATGCATTCTAAATGAAGGACCCTCATTACAAAGTGAACTGGGCAGTGACACAGATGAAGTATGTAGCACCTTTTACAGCATCTAAAACAAAGACCTGGTCAGTATGGAGGATCAGACTACCAATGTGATTCAGATTTATGTGAATGGCACCGAGCAGCTCAATGCTTCGTTTGACTTCAACATAACTGATGTGAAAGAAAGCACAGACACCTATGAGTTTTACATCATCGGCCTGTTTCTCTCATGCCTGTACACCATTTTCCTGTTCCCCATCGGTTTCATTGGGAACATCCTCATTTTGGTGGTCAACCTCAACCACAGGGAGAGGATGACCATCCCAGATCTGTACTTTGTCAACCTGGCTGTGGCAGACCTTATTCTGGTGGCAGACTCTCTCATTGAGGTCTTCAATCTCAACGAGAAGTACTACGACTATGCCGTACTGTGTACCTTCATGTCGCTTTTTTCTCCAAGTAAACATGTATAGCAGCATCTTCTTTCTGACATGGATGAGTTTTGACCGCTACATCGCTCTCACCAGCTCCATGAGCAGCAGTCCATTGCGAACCATGCAGCATGCCAAACTCAGCTGCAGCCTCATCTGGATGGCCTCCATCCTGGCAACTCTGCTTCCTTTCACAATCGTGCAGACACAACATACCGGTGAGGTGCACTTCTGCTTCGCCAATGTCTTTGAGATTCAGTGGCTCGAGGTGACGATTGGATTTCTGGTGCCGTTCTCCATTATTGGCCTGTGCTACTCCCTGATCGTCCGCACTCTTATGCGTGCCCAGAAGCACAAGGGATTGTGGCCCCGTCGTCAAAAGGCCCTGCGCATGATTGTGGTGGTTGTGTTGGTGTTCTTCATCTGCTGGCTGCCTGAAAATGTCTTCATTAGCATCCAGCTGCTCCAAGGCACAGCCGATCCATCAAAGCGCACTGACACAACACTGTGGCATGACTACCCTTTGACCGGCCACATTGTCAACCTAGCTGCATTCTCCAACAGCTGCCTGAACCCGATAATTTACAGCTTTCTTGGGGAGACCTTCAGGGATAAGCTGCGACTCTTCATTAAGAGGAAGGCAAGTTGGTCTGTGGTCTACCGCTTCTGTAATCACACTCTGGACCTGCAGATCCCTGTCAGGAGTGAGTCTGAATTGTAGCACAGTGCAAATAGATGGTAAAGAGGGACATGGTGCATAGGGAAGTGGTTAGAGTGATTTCACCAAGTAGGACATGTTCCTGGATCAACATTTTTGTTGATCCTAGAACGACATTCCAGCCAATTGGATTTAAGAGATAAATTTGCAGTTTATCTTACGTTTAGGCTTTCAGTAAGGGTTATGTGATTGTACGTAATTGTTATCCAACTAATAATCTCCTTTGATTTTGGGTTAGGGTTAGGTTTGGGGGTAGGGATTAGGTTTGGATTATATTTTTTAATTAGGAATTATGTTCCTTGAACATTGATGTTAATCTAGGATTGCATCCTACTTGGCAAAAATCACATCAACTACAGGGCAGTCTGCTTGGAGGAGCCCACAGAAGAACTTTATTTAAACATGAGGAGCCAGAGCAGAAGGCTGTCCATAGGGCCCAGTATCCCTCGCACCACTAATGAGTGCACACTTGGCAACCTGCAGTTCCTGAAGTTGGCATCTGCTTTGGCTCACTTTCCAGAACTTGATCAAGTAGTGACACGGGTTGACGTAATGAACACTGCTTAATGTTTAAGGTCACCTAAGTGAACCAAGGATTATTCAGGCTGAATCTCCTGCTGATGAAGTGGATTACAAGATGCGAGTGCTTGCCCTATAGCTGGCTTTTACAGTTAACTGAAATAGAGATGTCATTTCAAAACGAAGACTTTCGTAAGAACGAGCCCATTCTAAAGGGAACAAATAAAGTCATCAAAGTACACATAACCCCTTTCTCAGTCATTTTAATATATATTCTCCTGCTTATAAATTCATGTTATTGAAACTGATGCATTCAATGACTTGGTCTGTTCTGTTTTGAGACTGAATAAATGCATATTTTGTAGTATTCTCTGTAGATTGTGAATATCTTCCCTGAGATGATAAAACGTGAGAATCTTTCAACAGTTTTTAGAGTGTTAGATCTACTTCTAGCCAATTTAGGGATTCCGTAAACAGCTGTAAACACTAAAGATGTCGGAGAAAGTGAAGTTCATGTGTAGTCTCCCTAGGTTTACACAAAAACATCATTTGGGAAACATTAAAGTAAATTCACTTTGGCGCAAACATATTTGCTGGATTACTGCTCATTTGGACAAGTGTTAGTGACACTAAACCCAGGTGTTGGCTCCTGTTTCCCTGAAGTTGGAGTCACAGGGCAGGTGGTGTGCAGAGAGCATTGCGCGATATAAACACATTATTCAAGACTTCAGAAGTGCGGTGTCCAGAGCTGCTGTTTACTCAATCTGCTGCATTCTCCCATTCCTGTCACTTTATCATGAGTGCACTCTATCAAAGATGTTTGCTGTAGATTACTTACAACCCTGGGAAGTAATTTCTCAAATGTCTAATTAGTTTAGAATCAACTCGTCCATTGTCAAGATGGTGTGGATGTTAATATGGATGAAGAGTAAGACTGTGATTTGGTTTCACTGTTTGTCGGAAATGTGTCAGAATGATTTGAGTAGGCTATCAGTTAAAAATACATTATTTGTGTACACAAAAACGGCAAATGATTATGAAATAATATTGAGCGTCTTGATAACAGGAAGCTGAAATTCTCCCCCAGACAGAGCCCTCTCATACCCAGGGCTAAAACAATATTTGACTGAAATTATTCATAAACACAGTGGCAGTCTGAGGGCTCTTTCCCAAGTTAAACACAACAAACATCAACAAATACAAGGAAAATGAGAATTGGAAAAATAATCCCAAGGTTGGTCCCATGTTGTTTCATCAATACAAAGGTCTGGGTTAATATGAGGTAACGCATTTGGGTATGAAAGATTACATTTCATGGATGGTTGAATGTCTACTTTTTCTCAATAAAGTAAATGAGAAACGAGAACACATTTTGTAATGAGAACACAAGGTTTTCAATGTCAGTTTGAAGACAGCTGTCTGGCATGCTAAAATGGAGGCGGAAAGGTGTGGGGATAGTGATGAATAATTAATTTTTACCCTTCATAGATGAAAAACAAGACCGCAGTACAATAAAGCATTGGTTTGGTTTTACTCAAAAGGTGAATCGCCTAACAACTTTATCTAGGGTAAATGCCAAAGGAAATTGACTGGCCTGCACAAACATTTTAGTGTATGCCATATTATGAATTAAGACTACTTTTTCATAATATGACAGGCACTGAATTAGCTCTGTATATATATCTGGACATCTTTTGTAATTTTAGTCAATAAAAGGTCATATTGTTTAATTCTGTTGACAGTGATAAAGTAAAGTCTCCTCTCAGGAGACCGTAATCACCTGTAAGACAGCTGTTGCCCTACAATAAAGAACCTTTTGTGCAATGGAAAGGTTCTATGGATGTGGAAGTTTATTCATGGAACTGAGCCAATACATAACATTCATTCATTTCATTTTAAGTGTGTAAAGAGAACTATTACAACTATTACTATCACTAAAACTTGAAATCAAAGGAAAATGGAAATATAAAAGTTGATTAGAATTATTAATAAATACTATAATTGTTTATGAACATTACTACAATACAACTGCTGTGGAGCCACAGAATATCAGACAATTTTTGATAAGAAGTCCATTTGTTGAGGTGGTTTTGGCTGTGCTTTTTAAGCTTTTTCCAAATAACAAAGTTATTTATTCACATTGGTCGATACTAAGCACATTTCAAGATTGTGTGTTTGGTGCTGGTACAGAGTGATTGGTTTATTGGTTAGGCTAATATGAACCAGCAAAACAGAACATGCCGTCCATTCAGTCTTCAAAAAAAAAAAAAAAAAGATACAGCCTGGCAAAACCAAGAACTGTTTTTCCAGCTGTGACAGTCCAGCTTGGGAAAAATATGTAGGCTAAGTGCTCTTTGAATGACTATTAATAAAGTTTGTATGTGCATTATAAGGGAAATTATAAGAATTTTAAGACAACTGACACATGGAGAAAGGACACTACAGGTAAATAAGATAACAATAACAAATATTTAAGAATTGCAAACATTTTTATGTCTTGTAGAAATAATCTGAACACTTGATGAAGACATGGCTTCAAATTCAAAATACTTGTTTATACTTCTTTTACATATTACACATTACCTTTTAATGGAGTCTGTTCACCAATTTTCAATCATTAAAAAACAATGCTGCATAATGACAGTGTGAAAGGATTTTGTTTGAAATCTCTGAAAATTTCTTAACACCTTTGGCACCAATTACAACCTGATGCTGCAAGTCTGACAGTGCTATTTTTGGCCTGTTTCTATCATTCCTCTTTGCAGTACCTCTCAAACATCAGGTTGGAAGAGGAGTTTCACTTCATAGCCATTTTCAGATCTCTTCAGAGAGGTTCACTTAGGTTTAGGTCTGAGCTTTGGCTGGGCCACTTGAGTACATTCACAGAGGCTGTCCCGTAGACACCATTATATTGGCTCTTGCTTAGGTTCTTTGTCCTGTTGAAAGATGAACTGTTGCCCCCGACTAGTCCAGGAGCAGGTGGTGCTTGCTTTCCTCCAGACAAGCAGACTGTACTTTGTTTCTCATGATCTGAGAGTCTTGCCTTTTTACAAACTCCTGTCTTGCTGTCATGTGCCCCTTTTTACCAGCATTTAACAGGGATTAGTTTAGAGCCAGTACTATCGACTAGCACTGTTAACCACGGAACCTTTGGACAGGTGTGTGCAGGGCTGGAGTACTCTATGGGCATTATGCTTGCCCATAGAATCACCTAAAAGCAACAAACAGAAGCTCTATTTAAAAAAAAAAAAAGAAGCTCTAACAGAGTGACGGAGCCAGTTTGTTTGTCTCCGATAGAAACTGAAGAATCTATGTTGAGAACAGCCTTAGGATGTGAGCATCAGAAAGATGCAGGCAAGTGAGATAATGAATGACAAAACGGAGCTGAGCATCGGACCCCCACTGTAGATCCCTTGGGAAAGAACCAGTGAGACATGATAATTTTGTATCTGTATAAATACAAATAAATAGACATGGGGTGACTCCGAGAAAGATAAAGTCCAAGAGGTGAGGGAAGAGGTTGAGACAGAGCCTGTGAGAAGAGTGTGTGTCTTCAGCTGGGACTGAAACGGGGCTCAGGGTTGAGGAGTCTGACGTCATTGCGTATGTCTGTCCTGTTGGTCTCTGAGATCTCTCTTTTGATGCGGTTTAATGAATCTATTTATCGGAACTCATGCTGTCTTGTGGTTTTCTGTGTTTACATGCTTACTGTCTGCATCCACACACATAAACAAACATTGCAAACCACAAATATACTTTGTAATAGATTTGAGCAAATAAAAAGAGTTCTTCTTAATTGAATCAGTCCATTTAAATGATACTTCACTATTGGGAAGATAAGCCCAGATAAAAGGTTATGAAACAAGACTTACAGCATTCGACACCAAAGGTTGGTTGCCTTTGGTCCAAAGTAATTAAGATAGTGAGAATTAATGCATGTGCTTAGGGAGTATGGGTTTGAATAAAAAATCTGATCCACAATTACATTTACATATTAAAATCTTTCCTGTGAAAAAAAGAGAAAGAACCACAGTGAGTTAGGTAACATCGAGATGGACAGAGGATGGCGTTGCACAGGAGTGTTTCAGCCTCTTCTGGTTTAAAATGCCTCATACCTGAAGTACTCCGGTTTATAGACTAAATCACAAGATTATTATTATTTTTTTTAATCAGACAAGTGCAACGTCTCCATTGACCACGAGATGGCGCTAAAAAACTAGCACGAGAGTACTATTTGCCTTAATTTTCATTTATTTACGTTTATATTAGAGACTTCGATTAATTTCCAGCTTAAAAAGTGCTTGTTAAGTTATAATAATAGATTATTACTATAACAAAACAAAGTCTTCAATATTAAGCAGCATACTATTTTTGGTATAGGTGAACAGAAAGCAAATAACACCAGATTCATCTCGCGTTAGAAAGTGTCGCCCTTATTAAGAAGTTATACTTTACTTTTATTACAGTAAAAACATGGTTAATTTTCATGAGGGAATTATAGGGTTTACCCAAAAATCAATCATTTTCGCAGTATACTTTCCCTCACGCAGTTCCAGACTTTTTTTTTCCTAAAAAAAAAACTTTAACTATTCCATAGGAAAAGAAAACACTATATGGAAGTTATTTTTTACGTTTCTATTTTCTCGAAATATCATCTTTTATAGCTTCGTCTGCTTATGTTTGTGCATATAACTGATCATGGAACGTATAATGCACATAGTTAAGTCACAATTATTAGTCACCCTTTGATTTTTTTTTTTTTAATATTTCCCAAAGTATGTTTAACAGAGCAAGAAAATTTTCAGAGTTTGTCTGACAATATTTTTTCTTCTGAGAAAGCGTAATTTGGTTTATTTTGGCTAGAATAAAAGCAGTTTTTAATTTTTCTTAATATCCTTTTTTAAGATCAAAATTATTAGCCCTTTTAAGCTATTTTTTTATAGTCTACAAAACAAACCATCCTTTTACAACACCTTGCATAATTAACCTAATTAACCCAGTTAAGCCTTTAAATGTCACTTTAAGCTGTATAGAAATGTCTTGAAAAATATCTAGTAAAAATATTATTTACTGTCGACATGGCAATGATAAAATAAATCAGTTATTAAAACTACTATGTTTAGAAATGTGTGGAGAAAATCTTCTCATTAAACAGAAATTGGGGAAAAAAATAAACGGGGGATAATAATTCTGACTTCCACTGTACATAAAAGCAAGAGGTTGAGTGTTATTTTCTTCTATTAATTTTTGTTGCATGAAACAAATCAATAGGCTATGCAGTTCAATATTAACAAATTAGTTCAATGTATTATAGTGATTACCAAAATACTGGTTATAGTGTAGTTTTAAACTTACTTCACTTGACATTTTTCACACCATTTCTGACTAATAAACTAATAAAAGTCTCACACAAAATGGTTTACATCCCCATATGGATACTTCAAATGATATGGTTAAGCATTTTAGTTTTATTATTTTGCAACTTTCTTAGCAAATGCATAACACAATATATTGTGGTGCTGATTCCCCCAATTTCCAGGGACCCCACACTAAGCTTTCATTAATTTTGTTTAAATTAGTTTTTATATCAATGTAAAATTGATTTTGATAACGCTTACACAGCACTAACAATGTGAGCAAGTTTTTGGCCAAGGACAGAAAAAGTAAAGACAACTAACCATATTCAATATGGGGCTGCACATTATATTGTTTCAACATTGAGACCACTATGTGTGTATCCGCAACAGTTACAATCGAAGGATAATCAATGTTGGGATTATAGTTTAATATAGATTTTAAACCGAGTAAACTATCATCTGCATGCATTTTTAAAGAGCTAGTTCACCCAAAAATTACAATTTTCAATACACCCTCCGCTTGTTTCAAACACTTTAGTTTTTTTTAATGAACAAAAAGAATAGAATTTAATAACTCCTATATTATTAAACGAGTGAAGTGTGAGTAAACAGCAAGTACATTTCTTGGAGTAAAGTGTCCCTTTAAGGCTTGTGACTACGAACATTTCAATATATCCAGCAACAATAAATTTTTGTAACTTTAAGAAAAAAAAAAAAATATACAATTAAGACTATGCATTGTTTATTAGTGATGCCTAAAAACGATAATTCAATTTTCTCTTTACTATATTTTAAATGCTTGTAATATATTAATATTCAAGATTCATTACTCTACAACCCCCCCCCAATCTCGTGTGTGTATGTGTTATATATATATATATATATATACACACACACATACACATATACATATACACACATACACACACACATACATACACACACGTGTGTGTGTGTGTCTGTAGAAAATGCCATGTCAATATTCCATAACAGCATGAAGCCAGAGTTTAAAAACTGCTTCACTTTCCATTTGACTTGGTTTGTGCTAGCTCAAGAGCATTAAGCTGCTTGGCTTTAAAATATTTACCTCCAAGTACTTAGACAGAAAATGCCTTAAACGTTTGAAAATTGATTAGTCAAATTAAAATGGCTAAAATGCATCTAGGAAAACAAAAACAAAGTTGCTAAACTCAAACAAATCCGCAAACTGAACAATATGCAGTGGGTAGAACAGAATGATTGGATTGCCCTCTAGTGGTGAACACTTGTCCTCTCGTGGTGGCATGCCACAACCCCAATTTACCGGATTACAGACCTTTATCTTACAATTTATGGTAAACAAGAATACCAAATATTTGTGTGAACTTCAAAATTTAACAACCAAAACCCACATCTAAGTATTAAAATGACAAGAAACAACAAGCACTGATTTGAGGTAGAGTAAATTTTATTTACAACCCAATGATCGATGGAGAAAGTGATAAATACTAAGCATGCAACTAAAGCTGCCTTACAATGCGCACTACAAATGTTAATCTAAACACACTCACTTTAAAAACCTGAGTCTGTAAGGAATGCTTTACAAAATGACTCCAATGTACAAATCCATTGCTTTTACTTTGAGTGTTTGTTTAAAATTTGAAAAAAAAAAATTATAATAAAAAAAAGGTAAAAATTAAGCCCTCTCTCCTCTGATTCGCCTCGCAAGCTGGATATCCTTGGGCATGATTGTGACTCTCTTGGCATGAATGGCGCACAAGTTGGTGTCCTCAAACAGACCAACAAGGTAGGCCTCGCTTGCTTCCTGTTAAAATAAAATAAATAAAGATTGCATTTAACCTCTTAAACCCATTCCTATATATAATTTTTTTAGATTTCCTTGATAATATAATCTCACCTGAAGAGCACCAATGGCAGCACTCTGGAACCTCAGGTCAGTTTTGAAATCCTGTGCGATTTCTCTGACCAGACGCTGAAATGGCAACTTGCGGATGAGCAACTCTGTTGACTTCTGATAACGACGAATCTCTCTCAGAGCAACAGTTCCAGGCCTGAAATGTTTAAATTAAAATGTTTAAAACAGAAGATAAACATCTTCGTGTCTGTTATCACTTAGTGTCTCCTTTACTCACCTGTATCTGTGAGGCTTCTTCACTCCTCCGGTAGAGGGCGCGCTTTTCCTGGCGGCTTTAGTTGCCAGCTGTTTTCTTGGCGCCTTTCCTCCAGTGGATTTACGCGCGGTCTGCTTGGTACGGGCCATTGTTTTTCAATTTCTATGATAAAAAACACAAAGCGTTATAAACACTTTTGGGGTTTTAAAATAAATTAAAACAGCAGTGGACTTAAAATGGCGGCATCATCCGGGTATTACAGCCTGCTTGCACCACTTCCGCTCAGATGCAGCTACATAAAATCATACAAATCTTGTTTTCTGCTAATGAGCAAAGTCAAATGAAACACAGTATGAAGTTAAAATTATTATACCTGAAGTTAAGCTTCGTGCATGAGTGCTAAAATTAAACGAACGCTACAGAAACATATTTTAGCCAAAAGACGACCGGTTTTATTCTGTCACCCTCCATCTGCAGCAGAGGAACGGTTTCCCTCTCAAACCTCAACACAAATCATCAGCACAACACTAAGCACGCTTTCAAAGGGAATGGCTAAGAAACTTAGAAACGGCGGGAAAATGCGCAGAGGCACAAGGGAGAGTTATTTGAATGCAGCATCCAAACAGCCGGCAACTCGACCCCGTCAAGAACAAGCTGAACAAACCATTGTCCAAAATGGCGGGCAAAAACGTACATTGATAAACCAGCACATAATTACCAGACACCACATGCGATGCAAATCCTACGAGGAAAACAATCCTACACGTGATAAAGAAAATGTCCATATATTATTTGAAGTATTTCTGAGATATTTACAACAATAATCTGTGCTAATATCAAATTAGCCAGAAATGTATCTGTCAATAAACACGAGAACCCCAAAATCCGACCAGCTCTGTAAATAACACGAAGATTTGTTTAAAGTTAACTTTCCTGTAAGTACTAATATTACTGTCCATTACCACATTTTCTACCAAATAAAATAAAGCCTACTTACACAAACGTCGTTGTACCACGATCTTCAACTCGGCGGATCTTGTATTTGAAATATGAGGGTTGGGCTTCTATTTATATATTTCTGAGGCTTGTCCCTTAGATACGCCCACGTGTGACGTTCCTCTATTCTCATTGGTGTAACGCAACACAGCTCCCCCTCTGATGTTTCGCTTCATCTGCATTGTTTACCTTTCGAAAAAAAAATACAATCCAGCTTTATTGTATAAAATACAGTTTTGAATATTTCATATGCCCTGAAAAGTAATAGTGTAATAAGTTATACCACTGTCTTATTTTTATATTTAGAAATTCACAATTCTTGGCAAATGTTTTATACACATTACGATTTATTTACATTGCATTAAAACTCTAAACATAAAGAAATTAAAAGAAATACAACCATCAACAGCCGCTACATGAACCTACACGACACTCCTAAATTAAATAAAAATATGCGAAATTAAAGTACGTACATTCATTAAAGACACACAACTACACAACAAGCTAAATATTGCCTTGTTTTTATTGTGTTTTTCAATACTTTGTTCGAACGTCGTGTAACTGTAAGTTAATAAGCGTTTGGTTATTATGTGAGGATGAGGAATCGTGTTATGGCAGTGCTGCTATGCAGCATGGCCATTGTCTCTTATTTGTTTGTCCCGCCAGTTGCTCATATTGGCCTTGCAGCGGCGCGCGAGAGCATGAGTAGACGAGAGGGTCCCCGCGCACGCGCTATTATTGTTTTGACTGAAAATGCCGTCGGTTTCGAAAACGGCGGCGAGCGCTTCTCCTCAAACCGAGAAACCAACCCACTATACGTAAGTAAACATTAAACGGACAAAAATACATTTCTGCGCAACGCGATGTCTATTTGACAGTCGCCTGTCGGGTTTATTATCGTAAGGCGTGCTGTTTCCTCTCCCTCTGTGCGTTTTAAAATGGTGCTTTTCCTTTTGTAAATTCTTCCGAATGCACGCGGCTCTCAAATCTCAATGTTGATCAAATCAACAATCTCATGTCCACTAAACACAGACTTGTTTTCCGTTTTAACGCTTTGCGCGCGCTATGTGCATTGTAAAACTTAGAAAGTGCTCTTTGCTTATTTGCCCAATGTCTGCTTGTGTGAGAGCTCGAAGACATGTACACTGCACAGCAGTAAAGCGAGCAAGTTGAGACGCTCGCTAGATGTAGCTAGCAGGCTGGTTTGTTAGCTGCATCCGCCTCCTTCCTCGGCCCGTGTTTCTTACTCTACGTTCTTTTCCCGCCGTACGCACCATTGGTTTGAATGGAACGTACGTCGAAGATTTGACGTAACTCCGAACGCTAATCGCGGAGTACTTGGCGTAAGCTTTTAATGTTATACTGGAGAGCCTCGGTAAATAGCTCACATTGGAATTTTAACACTACGAAACACACTTTGTTCCTCTCTAGATGTTCATAAACACATAAAACTACCACTGCATGTTTCTAGTTTCTGAAAGCGTCGTGGAATGTTTATCTGGGGCTGGTTTTTGTTGTGGAATGGCAGCGTGTAAGAAACTACGCAGTGAATACAGCCGCAAACTTTGAACGTAGTTTGACATTCCTGCGTCCCATTCTGTCTATTCTGATTTGTTTACATCGGTCCATAGTGGTGTTTGGCGCGGATGTGATTCGTTATAAAGCGTTTGACTGTGCCTTTTCTGTCTGAATTCTAGATATTTGAAGGAGTTCAGGACCGAGCAGTGCCCACTGTTTTTGCAGCACAAATGCACACAGCACAGACCCTTTACGTGTTTCCACTGGCATTTTCTTAACCAGCGACGACGGAGACCCATACGGAGAAGAGACGGGACTTTTAATTACAGCCCAGATGTGTATTGCACGAAGTATGATGAAACAACAGGAATATGTCCCGATGGAGACGAGTAAGTAGCTTCTAAATTATTTTTATACACAAAAGTCACCTTTACGCGCCAACGCACGCCGTGGTCGTGTTTATGTTTTGGTTGGAAATGTGTTCGAGTTGCTCGAGAGGAAGCCTGTGTTTTTATCATTGTGAGATCTGTAAGATCAGAAACACATTTGACATGAGACATTGAGTCTTTTCAGGAACCACGAGCATGTTGTAATGTTTTGACTCGTCTTTCTGTGCAGCACACACCCTCTTTGTGAAATGTGCAGCAGATGATTGCCTTGTAAACTCACTATGATGTTTACTTTACGTTAATGTTTAACTCCCCGTGTGCATCTGAGATTGACTAATGGATATCACTTTCTCTTGTTGAGCAAGTTGTCTTTCGCCCTTTGTGTGTGTCTGTGTGTGTGTTTATCTCGAGTTTCACTTCCACTTTTAACTGCTGTATCGTCTCTCGGTTCCTAGTCTAATCTGTGTAACAGAAATGTGTAACTTCAGTTTGGAAATGAAGGTCAGGCTGATGATGGTGGTGTTTGTTGCCTTCCTTGTGTTTTGCTCTTTAGGAGCTCAAAGACACGCCCCCCGTATTCTGTCTTGTGATTGGCTATCCTGTGCACGTACTCTATTTTTGATTGGCTCATTGCTGTTACACTGTTTACAATTCCCTCGCTTCATCAAAACTCGTGTGTTTACCAAGCACGCCATAAGTTGTTGTTCAAAGGATATTCACAGTCTCACTCTTGAATATGAAAACATTCATGGAGCCTCTGAATTGTTCCAGTTTACTCCTGATATGAGTTTTGTTCTCAGTTAAGCTGTTAAAAACATTGGACTCAAGTTATGTTGTTTGCTATATATAAAAAATGCTAACACCTTAGTTTAAGTATTAACTAGTGGCTTATTACCTGCCCATTATTAACATATTGGCTGTTTATTTGTGCTTTTATATAAAAGACATATTCAACATGATCTTATTCTACTTTTCTAATCCAATCCAATATCTAAAATAGGGCTGGACGATATTGGAAAAGTCTAACATTGTGATATTTTGTTAATCTGTGATTATATATTGCGATATGATGTATGGGACATTCTATCAAAAACGTACATTATCTGTCTGTGAACATAAATACAGTGAATAAAAAGTATTCCATCACAAAAATTTCTAAAATGGACTGATGGTTGATTTCTGTTGGTTCTGTAAAGGAATATGTCATTATTTTGGTTCTCAGATTTTTGTTCTTTATTAAAAACACTTTACAAATGTACAAGTCCTGTCATTTTCCTTGTCCTCAGCCCAAGTGAACCTACAGCTTTAATAGTTTTGTTATGCTAAAAACTGTTATTTAGAAAGAAATACTTCAGAAATAGACATTTTAAGTTGTTATCATTCACATCAATTGATTAAAAGCATGAAATGATAAATAAATTCTACAAATAAATACTTCATATATATAATACAAATAAATTTGTCCCCATGTTTCTGTCAGTCCTGTCACATTTGCATTAAATTTAATATAAAATGTGTGCAATACATCTTTAAGGCTATGACTCGAAAGTGACTTTCGACAGTGAAGCTGACAGGGATCAAGGATGCGTTCTATCATTGAATTGTATGCTTTTATGCTTGCTTTGTATACATTTTTTGAGCATGACAAGTCAGGCCGTCACATTTTTAATAAGTGAAATTGTATGCTTCTGGTAGAATGTCCCGTATACAATTTCACCAGATGACTTGAATATCCCTATTTGGAAAGAATTTACAATTTTAGACAGATTGGGATGATTCTGTACGGGAGTGCATCTGCATAAAATCTAAATAGCAATCTACAAGCGTTGATTAAAACAATAAAGAAAACATTACAGTTAAAACAAACAAACATCTCTTATCATTTTCTATGTCTAACAGTATTCAGAGTCAGTAACTGAATAATAAAAATACAAATAATTAAGTTGAGTTGTTCATTTTTAAAATTACTCACGGTGCAATTTCTTGTGCCTGAATGATTTTAATACAGTCACAGGCCTCAAAAGCACATGCAAATGTCTAATTATCATACAGACTCAACAATGCAGATCCTGCGATGTGACTATTAGGCATGAGACAATAACTTTAAAAGTTTTGGAGACCACTGTTTTAAATTTTCTGCTTTTCCGTTCCTACTGTATATGTAAGATTTTTTATTTAAATTTTTTTGTATTTTTGGACAACAGTATCTCCAGCAGAAAAGATATCTCTAAAGATGTTGTTTTAAATTGTAAAGAAATCGGTGTTAATGAAACTAACGATGACAGCAGAAGTCAATGATTTATTGGAATTATTCAACCTGACATGTTTACTGCACCAAAATATTATAAATGTTTCTCAAAATAAAATACATTGTATTTAAAGCGGGAAAAAGTGGTTGTTTTTATACCCAGACATTTAAAAAGAATATATTTTAGAGCAGTAAATACAATTATGTAAAACTGTGATATTTTTATCCAAGCTTATCATACTGTCAGAATCTTATACCAGCCCATGCCTAGTGACTATTGCGAATGATAACATTGCGATATCGATGCTAAAACAGAACTACTACATTAATAACTATTAAATAAACACCAAAATAGGAGTTTAAGGAGGCAAAAGTCATAGTTAAAGGTTTGTTAATAGCAAGAATTGTACCTTAATATAAAGTAAGACCTGAATAATATAGCCTGTTTTGATGGTATATGATGATATGTGCTATTTGATTTGTGATTTGAGTTCTTTGCTCTTTAAAAATAGGTTTACACTTTGCTATAGTGGTGTAACAGAAGAGTTCAAAGGCTCTATAAATGGATCATATAATTATTGTTGTGTCCACGTGACTGCTAGTCAGGTGTCATAAGCAGGTTTTTGCCAAGTTTTTTCTTTCGTTTTTCCCTCAAGTCATAAATAATGGCAAGATTTTGGGAATGTTGCTTGAGTGTCTTGTCAGGTATCTAAGCAATTCCAGCATTATGGGCGGGACATTTGCAGTAAAAATTCAAAACATAAATTCACAGAAAAAGTATGAGCAATTTCATGCAAATGTCAACCTTACCATGAAAAGAAATGAATTTTTTTATTAAAATAGCGAAACCGTTTCTACATTTTTTTATGTAAGCAAGTATTTTATAGTACTTTAAAAATGCTCAAAAATGTCTCTGTCTGTGTTTTCAAACAATTATATTTGATTTACCAAAGTCACACAAGTGGCAATTTCACATCTGTCACATCCATAACGCAAAAGTGTCACATCCATAACGAAGCTTTTTCCTCATAAATGCAAAAGTTCCAAATGAAATAAAATCAATGATTTTTGTTCCATAGTGGGCCGACTCCTATCCTCTTGATTAGCGTTGTTTCTTTTGGGTTGTGTAGTTTAATTCGCATAATTTCTCCAAAGCATGTTGTATAACTTTTTTTGTCACATCCATAACACATGTTTATTTTCCTCATTTAAAATATAAAATATGCTTACAGATTGATATTTTTCTAATTCTATAACTCTGTGGTTAGTCGTTTTGGAGAATAGAAACTGTTGCTTCAATATAATGTAAACGTATACTTTCTATGTTAATTTATGTTTTGAGTTTGCTGGAATTGCTCATATGTTAAAGTATATTGCAACATCTGAATATCTATTTTTCCGAAACAAAAACATTTTTATGTAGTTTAATTGAGGGAAATAAACATGGGTTATGGATGTGACCTAAAACGCATGCAAGTTTACATTATACAACATACTTCATAGAAATTCTGTGAATTAAACTGCACAAACCAATAGAAACAAAGCTAATCAAAAGGGTAAGACTTGGCCCGCTCTTGAACAACTAAACAAGTGATTGATTTTATATTATTTTACATTTTTGTGACAGATGTGAAATTGTCACTTGTGTGACTTTGGCAGATCAAATATAATAATTTAAAATAGGACTGGGTGAAATGGCAAAAATGCAATCTCAATAATTCATTCATTCATTTTCCTTGACTTTCCTTGAGAGTTTCCTTTGACTGAAGCCACAAAAATTAGAGGGTCCATTAAATGGGACAACATTTTCAGCCGATAGATTTTCGGTGGCCGAAAATTCAGTACATCTTTAATATTAACACACTTTTAGATTCCCATTGCACATTTCTGCTATGTGATAGACTCTTAGATCAATATAGAGTAAAAAAGGCCAGAGCTTATCATTGTTATTGACATAAATTTAATTGTAATTCGATATAATACCATTTATCGGCCCAGTCCTCATTTGGAAACATTGACATAGACAATGGAGTATTTTTAAAATACTGTAAAATACTTGATTATACAAAACATGTTGAAGTGGTTTCGCTATTTTGGTGAAAACCTATTTTTTGTAAGGCAAGGTTGACATTTGCATGGTATTACTTATTTAAATGATAAATAAAATACGAGACACCACCTTTTAACATTGTGTTTATATATATAGCAATTATTGGTTGTGGCGATTATGTACTTGGGTAATGCATGAGATATGGGGATATATAATTTATTTTAATGCTTTGTTGATGCTAATGTTTCTTCATATAATGCTATTATTATTTATTTATTTTATTTTTTAGACCTGTCCCTATAGAATACTCACCTATATTAGCATAATTACTTTTTTAGAGCAAAAAGTATATTTAGTTGGATATTGGTGTTGGTGCTGCATCTTTCCTTCTTTCTATCTTTCTTTCTTTCTTTCTTTCTTTTTCAAGTTTTTCAACAAACTGGATTTTTAAATGCATATATATATATATATATATATATATATATATATATATATATATATATAAGACCTGTTCTTTACCAGTACCGTCACTTGAATTTAAGGTTGACTATTATTTATTTCCTCTCTCTTTCATCACTCTTTGTGCTTTGACTATTTCCAACGAAGTGTTAATGTAAATGTTACAGGAATTACAAACATGATTAATCCCGTGTGTGTCCGCTGCATCAATGTATGTCACATGGCTGCAGAATAGGCATAGATCACACATTAATTCACCCAGTAGCTGCCGTCCTGTGGTGACATCATTGCAGTTGCCATAGTTACTGTTGCTACCTGAACGAGATGCAGTTGCTATATTTGAGAAGATTATTGGGTATGTAGCATTTTCAGTATGAATCTGCTCTCAGGGAGCTGTGTGGATTGGCACGACCCCATTTTCTGTGTGCATTTAATCCTGTCTTACAAATTTTACATCAATATATGTTTCTCTTAATCTGATCAGTTGCCATGTATCAGAAATATGCAGTATTTCTATTGTAGTTATGTGAAAATGGATTTAGTTATTATATAGCCATTAATGCTGGGCTGACAACACCAAACATACACCTACTATTTCATTATGTTATGGACACATTATTCTCACTTTCATTATGTATAAGCAAGCACTCTCTGATAGCATATCTTGCGAAACATTTGGGAAGTATTTCACAAGTGTTTTACTGTTAGGAACGCCCAGCATTTATAGTGACATTGGTAGTTTTTGCTCTTGATTAGTTTCGTAATCTCTTTTAAGAAAATGTATATTTAACATGTTTAGGTGATCAAAACAAGCAAGAAGAATATATATATATATATATATATATATATATATATATATATATATATATATATATATATATATATATATATATATATATATATATATATATATATATGTATGTATGTGTATATATGTATGTATGTGTATATATGTATGTATGTGTATATATATATGTATGTGTATATATATGTATGTGTATATATATATATATATGTATATATATATATATATATATATATATATATATATATATATATATATATATATATATATATATATAATTAAAAACTCTAGTAAGATATTTGCTGATGGATTTTAAATATAATAATGATGTAGTTACTTGTTGTTGCAGCATTTATTTTAGATTTAGATTTAGATTTTCATGTGTAAAAATGAATCTTACTAACCAGTCAGTACTTTGTATCTAAACAGCAACAGATGTTAGAAAGCATAATTTGTTTACTCTGATTAAACTTTTGCCTGTGGAACTAGAAATATGAGTTGTTATTAGCACTGTTGCTGTTATATTTGTCTTTTTTTCTTTGCTCTGTCTGCTAAGCCAAGGGTTATATTTTTGAGGACTTTGCATAGCAAATAAAGCATCTTGTTGTCTGTTTACATCCCACTGTATTGCTTATCAATTTAGTGATTTATCAGAAATAATTGTCAGGCAGCAGGTGAATGCATTTCCATATTTTTGAGTATAACGCAATTGGTTATTTGTAACCACAAAATCTAAAAGTTTTATCTCTGTCCAATTTTTTTTCTGTATTATTTTCTGTGGCTTCAGGATATGCAGTGTAGTCAGTGGCACATGCCTATGTTTCGATGTTTTGACAGCCTTCCAAGTTTTGTAGGTAGATGTTTTTTGCTTTGCGTTACTTTTGGTTTGTCATTATTACCTAAAATCGTGGCGAAATGCACTGACCTGTGTTTGTTTGCTTGTGACAAATTTAAAAATGCATTTCTTAAACTCAATGTTACCGTTTTTCTTTTGACAGTTGTCCTTATTTACATCGGACCACCGGTGACACGGAGCGAAAGTATCATTTACGCTACTACAAAACTGGCACCTGCATCCACGAAACAGACGCTCGTGGACATTGTGTGAAGAACGGCCTCCACTGCGCTTTCGCTCATGGACCACATGACCTACGGCCACCAGTTTATGACATCAGGT
Source organism: Danio aesculapii (assembly GCF_903798145.1). Classification (NCBI taxonomy): domain Eukaryota; kingdom Metazoa; phylum Chordata; class Actinopteri; order Cypriniformes; family Danionidae; genus Danio; species Danio aesculapii. Next base: position 52,768,132 of record NC_079437.1, on the reverse strand, counting down.
ACCATTTTTTTGTTTGGATTTTCCCGAATAAAGCAGCATATTTGAGTGTCAGTTTAGAAAAAAAGATCATAGAAAATACAGTGAAAGTTTCCTTGGTCTTAATGGTCTGTTAAAGATCACTTGGGAAACATTTGAAAAAGAATTAAAAATATTTGCGGGAGGGCTAATAATTTTGACTTTGACTGTGAATGCTAAGTGAACCTGAACTTAAAAAATACAGTTTAGCAATGAAATATAGCTTACTCTAAAGACTAGTAGTATTGCTATTATACTTTGATTTAAAAGTTTGCTTTATTTAGTAGTTTGTTTGTTGTATTATACTTTGATTTAAATGTGTCTTGACACCCGCTCCTCTCATAAATGGGAGGAAGTCCAGCAGTATTTATGAATTCAAACAGCCATTCAGACTTTTGCAATACCTATGATGTGTATCAAACCAAAATTAAGGCATACACACTTTGCAGATTGTGATTATAGTTGACCAGGAGCCATAGTTTAAAACACGTGTGATTTGTGGAGCCAATGTTCTACCATAAACTTACCTAAATTGTATAATTTGCATGTGTTTTAAGGCCAATGGTTGTGTGAGCATTTCAAAACAGTTTAACTCATTCAAGCACCATAAATGATCATTTTTGTATCTTATAGAGAGACTAAAGGTGTATATATAAAAAACAAAGACTATAGTGTTATTTTACATTTGGCTATTCAGTTTGTGTACTTCCCAAAAACCATAAATAACTGTTTATTAGGGACCGAGCACCGAACGGTGCAAGGCCCTATTGGAATTGCTCCGTTTATTATTATTATTATTATTATTATTATTATTATTATTATTATTATTATTATTATTATTATTATTATTATTCTTCTCCCGAATGAATCGCGATTTTGAGGGTCTAAACATGCCCGAAAACTCACGAAAATTTGCACACGCCCCAGAAGTGGCGAAAATTTACGTTTGTTATAGGCTTCGGAAGTGGGCGTGGCAAAATGACTCGACAGCGCCACCTAGAAAATTGATACGGACAAGCCCCCGAGCCACGAATCACGCACATACACGAAAATTGGCACACACCTCAAACATGCCAAGACCTACAAAAAAGTCTCAAGGAGCGATATCTCAAACCCAACAGGAAGTCGGATATTTATGACTTCCTGCGGCGAAAAAGTGGCGATTTTGCCATTTCCAGGCGTTGTACTTTAACGAACTCCTCCTAGGGATTTCATCCGATCGACACCAAAATTGGGTTATGTTATCTAAAGGCCTTGGCGATGTTAAATTGCGAAGCTTTAGAGTTTTCGGCGATGGGCGTGTCCGTGGCGGCCTCGTAAATTTTGACGACTCGCCACGAAACATCAAGTTGTTATAACTCAGGCATGCATTATCCGATCAGCCTCAAAATTCACACGTTTGATAACCGTCCTGACCTGAACACGTTTACATGCCAATATCTCGATACAGTTATAGCGCCACCTGCTGGCTACAGGAAATGACATGATTTACAGTGAAACGAACTCCTCCCACAAATTTCATGATATCAGCACCAAATTTGAGTGGTGTCATCTGAAAGCAGTATCGATGATATATTGTGAAGGTCTAGAGTTTTCGTCGATGGGCGTGTCCGTGGCGGACTCGCAATCTTTGATGATTCGCCACGAAACATCAAGTTCTTATAACTCAGGCATACATGATCCGATCTGCCTCAAAACTCACACATTTGATAAGTGTCCTGACCTGAACATGTTTACATGACAATAACTCGATAAAGTTATAGCGCCACCTGCTGGCAAACTTAAAATTGCCTATAACTCAGCCAAACAATATCCGATCTGCCTAAAACTTCACATGGTGGATTAAAATCCTCTCCTGAACACATCTACATGCCAATATTGAGTCACAGTCATAGCGCCACCTGGTGGCAACAGTAAAATTGCCTATAACTCAGCCAAACAATGTCCGATCTGCCTGAAAATTCACATGGTTGATTAAAATCCTCTCCTGAAGACATCTACATGAAAATATTGAGTCACAGTCATAGCGCCACCTGCTGACGGGAGCAAGTTTGGCATAAATCCTTGATTTTCACAGGTTTTTTATATATATTGGCTTAAATTATTATTGTTCGCGGTTCTCTGTCGTCCTACGGCCGCCGGGCGGCGGTGAGCCCGGGTGCGAGGTCCCTATCATCGCTGCTTGCAGCTTTAATTTCTTTTGTATCTTTGCTTTACTGTTTTTATTAATGATTGCGATTGGTTTATTACATTTGATGCTGATGCAAAATCATTCCCGTCAATTTAAACTAATGAATTCTTTCCAAATAAAGCTATTACTTTCATCTGGTGAAATTGTACACAATATTCCAATATTTATTGATGAAAAATAAAATATTGGAATGCCAGTTTTTTCAATATTGTGCAGCCCAACACCAATACCAAAAGTACAGAAAAAGCCAGGCAGTTCTGGATTATTTCTCTGATATTTAATAGTCTGTTTATCAATGTGCCACAGTTTTAGTGCTATGTAAAAGCAGCTGCTGTGAGCATGTGACTAAAAGTGCAAATCTTATGGGTTGGTCATTGTATTTTGCAATACAATTGAAAAGTGAGCTGATGCATTGACTTAGTGCAAATCTTGCATCTTTAACAGCCATTCAAATTAAAATACAACTCTAAATATTCATCTAGGTGTGAACAGGCCTTGTTGTAAACAAGTAATCCTTACACTCAGGGACAGTAGTCTGAAAAAAAGGATGTTGCACTAAGTGACACTTAAATTCCTGTTTTTTTTCATAGGCGGGGGATTTCTACAGGATTCCCAAGCCCCAAATAATGTAAAAGCTGTGAATGCCAGAACATCAGCAGTTCACGCTAGACGTTGTTTTGTTAGGACGACTGCTTTCATTTGCAAAAGTGTTTTGAGGCTGCATAGGTTTTCACTTGATTAGCACCATCGGTATTTGCATATGCATTCAATTCATAAGAGTGCAGACAGTGTGAATGAGAGGATAATTAACTTAATTTGAAAAGATGTATCTTATTTATTGTGATACTAATGACGTTTAATTGCAATTGCACTTGCATTGCAGAGCAGTTTGCACAATATAGCCATAAACGGTTTGTACTGAAAATGTGGCTTACCAGTGATTAAATAACAAGAAATGTGCCATCTCAGCAGTTGCCTAGCAACGTGTATGTGGAAATAGCTGTTGTATCAAGACCAGTCTTGGGTGTTTTTTTCTTTGCATCCACTGTTCACAGCCATTGGTGCTCCTGAAATGGTGATCTGACTTCCGTTTTCGTGTTTGTAGAGAGATCCAGGCACAGGAAGCACTGCAGAATGGCCAGTTGGGATCTGGGGAGGGAATTCCTGACCTGCAGCCGGGTGTGCTGGCCAGCCAGGCTATGATTGAGAAGACCCTGAATGAGGACCCACGTTGGCAAGGTGAAACTAAATCTGGACACACTAATGCAAAATAAAAATCACAATGGTTATATAATGTTACTGTGTGTTCAGTCACTCATCTTCAGCTTTTGTCCCTGTTTTCTTGTAGACACCAATTTTGTTTTGGCCAACTATAAGACCGATCAGTGTACCAAGCCTCCACGTCTATGCAGGCAGGGCTACGCTTGTCCCCACTATCACAACAGCAGAGATAGGAGAAGAAATCCCAGAAAGTTCAAATACAGGTGAGAAGGAATGAAAATAGATTTTAAATGAAACAAAAGTCAAAATATGGACCCTTTTCACAAGCCTGTTATTCTGCGTTTAACAATCATCAGCATCTTAAATCCTTGAAAGTTTTTTTTTAAACGTAAGAACATTTATATGTATTTATTTATGGATCATCTTTGCGTCAAATTACAAAAAACGAATTACTGCTTGTGCGAGGCGTTTCTAATACAGCATCTAAGGGACAGAACAGTACATTTTACGTTATTCTCACTTCTGGCTGCTGCCATCACACTTTTTTTTCCCTTTTTCTAAAAGTCTTGTAGCGCTGGACGGTAAATCATTCTGCGCGAAACAGACCACTCCAAGGTAGCACTCGAGCTCCACTTGCAGAAGTGTGTGCATGCGCAAATGAATGATTCACTCCATGAGTCAAACAAAAGATTTGTTCAAAATGAACGAATTGTTCAAGCACAACCCATCACTGACGCAACATGGAGTTGTATCAAAATCTGACACCCGGATAAATCTGACTCCCCTCGCGTGCATGCACATCACACAGCGCTTGCAGTAGCTGTCACAGCGGTTTATCACAAACCTTTTATCGATAATTTCTTCCACAATTGACAGCAAGAACAAATGTAGACGCCTTGTCAAATTGACAAGCGGCACCTGAATGTGTTCAAAAGAATTAAAAATGGGGCGAATTTATACCGCATTTCGAAAGTGAAGCCACCTCATATTCACTGATTATAAGTTCAGTATTTATTACACGATGGTCTCTTCTTTACATTTACGTTATAACACATTTAGTTCTGAGTTCTGGTCTGTTATAAAGACTGTTAACATTTATATGCTTAACCAGTATTTCATCACAGTACTCTGAAACTAATTACTTCTCATTTCTATAGTCTATTTTTTTCATCTCCTTTAATATTTAGTAAAACAAGTTTAGTCAAAACAAAACAAACGAAAAAAGTGTAGGATTTTTTACATGGAGTGAAAGACTTATCTTTAGATATCTTGAATATGTGCACTGTTTAATAATTGTGCACAATATGTACATGTAAATGTGTAACTAAAACATATACAGCTGATTGAATTGTTGTTTATAAATCACACAACTGTGGTATACAGGATTACTTATAACAGCACTGGAATTGTGACATAAAATACTGTGACAGGAGACAATTTAATCATATCTTAATGTTTAAGTGGCTGCCATAACATTATTTATCAATATGAGGACCTTTTTGGATTCTTAGAGGCTTTGGAAATTAAAAATGTAATACATGAAATACATTAGGACCATTGTTTACATCCCTCAAAATAATTTATATATTCTTTTAATGTTATTATGTTAGAAATAACATCAAATTAAAAAGTTATTTAAAGTTATTATGTTCAAATAATTATTTAAAATATTACTTTTTTCACAGTGTAAATTTTTTTCTATATTCATTAAACTACATAATTCTACAAAGATGGGCTCTGTGGCATCTAAAATATTGAAATCCACTGCCTTATTTACAAAATAACATTAATATTTTGGGTTTACTCCATACTAGAGAACATAGCAACTGTAGCATCATTTTTCAGTGTGACCAAAAACTATATAAGATAAGCAATTAGTAAAATATGCTTAACTGGAATATTTTGAGGCTGAAGAAACTGAAAAATCTGTCATCAGTCAGCATGACACTCATAGCAGCATAAAAGGCTCTTTTACCTAAATTTATTTGTCAAAATTTTCAGTTCAGTTTTTAGTTTTTGGCTAAATGAGGATGAAATGCTTACAAATGTTTTCGATTGATTAGTTTTTTAAAACCTAGAACTTATTCGATGTTGAATGTGATGGCAGATCGACACCCTGCCCGAGTGTGAAGCATGGAGATGAATGGGGCGAACCCTCCAAATGTGAGAGCGGAGACAGCTGCCAGTACTGCCACTCTCGCACCGAACAGCAGTTCCACCCAGAGGTCAGACTCACACACACACCTCTACATCACTATACTTGATGACTGAGTTCTTCTTTTTAAGCTCAGTAACTTCTTTCTCTCTTTTAAGATTTACAAGTCTACTAAATGCAACGACATGAGGCAAACTGGATACTGTCCAAGGGGCCCGTTCTGTGCTTTTGCACACGTGGAAAGTAAGCATGTTCACAATGATGATCGGTTTCAATGTTTTGGTGTGTTGTCAAGGTTCGACGCTAAGGATTTTTTCTACTAGTCCGATTGGGCCAATGATTCATGTTTTTACTTGCGCTGACAATTTTCACTGGTTCCACCAGAAAATAAAAAGAAAATAATAGCTATTTTTAGCCACATATTTTTAATAATCTGTCAATAATAATGTCTGTGAATGTAGAATTTAAATGTTTAAAAAATGTTAACAAATGTTTAATAAGCAAAATTCTAAGTGTTATGCAAACAAAAAGAGCAGTATGGAAAATGTGCAGGTATTTTATTGCAGTTCAAAATTATTTAACAAAAGGTGGCTGACGGCAAATTGTGCAAAACATCTCTTTATTTTTTTCATTGTGTTATACCCACGTAAATGTCTGCTTCGAAGACAATAGAAACAAACGTTTTCTTTTATCCTCAATTTGATGTTGCCGCCACTTCACTGTACTGGTTGTTAGCAGGTTACAAAAAAATTGCATGCTCAAAACATCAAATCAGATGAGAGGAACTGAAAAGCAATATGGTGTTTACAACATCACAGAGAAGGTAGCATTTAAAGACTTATCTTATCTTTTAAACACAATCTTAAAATGCACGCAACTGACAAATGGTCGCAGGCAAATTAAACTTTAGTGACTAGGCAGCACTGTACTGATCAGGCCAGTAATAATCCTGTCTACTGTCCCCAGCGTCTCTCACACTGGCCCCAGGTCATAGGGGCAGTCCTTATTGTTGAGCTCTGGTTGTAGTACATTACCTGAAGCACTTTAGTTCCGTTTTATTCATGTGTGGCTATGAGATTGATCCAAATAAATCAGACGCTGTGAAGAATTAATTACAGAGAGGGCGCTCTATTTTTTTTTTTTTACACTGTTTTCTATGCTTTCTGACTGAATGACTTGGGTCACAGTAAAAGCTGCGGCTTGCCACTAATGTAATTAACATTTCTGTTTGCAAAAATATGAGAAATGTCAAACAAACTTGGGTGCGCATTAAAGTTAAAGCCACCTAAGGAATACAATGCACGAACCTTCTTCATACACTTGTAAAAAGCACTTTAAAAGTGTGCACCTCCATAAATACGTACTATGCACACACTTTTTTTTCATTTAAATGAACGGACAAAATGAATAAAAAGTTTCCTGATTTCTCTCTCTCCAACATTAAAACCTGTTTTATTGTTTGGAAATGAAATGAAGCAATTAAAACTACGGCTGCATGATATTGGAAAAATCTGATATTGCAATATTTTGTTTTTCTGTGATAATAATTGCAATACGAATACTATTTCATTGTTTGGATAGCTGTATTTGACAGTTTTCTGGGGAGTTTAACAGTATTTATGTATAGAAACTAAATAATCACAATAGATAAAAATACTTTTCTTACTTAGTTTTGTCTTGTTTCCAGTTCAAATATTAAAAAATTCTTAGAGCAAGTTATAATATTGTTTTGTTTCCATCGTCAGAATAAATAAGTCACAATTAAGATAAATAATCTGGTTTTCACTTTGAAATGTAGATATTTGGACTAGAAACAAGACAAAATTCTACACTGTAAAATCCAAAAAGTTAAGGTAACTCAAACCATTTGAGGAAACCGATTGCAACAAACAATTTAAGTTCAAAAATGAATCCTAATGAGCACTGTGAACTTAATCCATGTGAGTAAATAAAACAATTTGAGTACAGTAAAACCCAATAACTGAAGAGAACTCGGAACAACTGAGGACTGTAAAACCCAATAGGTTAAGGCAACTCAAATCATTTGAGGAAATCAATTGTTACAAACCATTTGAGTTAAAAAAAACTAATCTATATGAGTACTGTGAACTTACTCTATTTAAGTTGAAGTAATGAGGTATTTAATTAACTTATTATCTTCAACACTGAGTTCAAAAATCCTTTTAAATGAGTAAAATTTACTTTCAGTAAATTTGGAGTTAACTACACTCATTTCATTTGATAAAGTTAAATGCTGGGTTTTACAGTGTTAGTAAGATTTGTTTCCATATAAAATCATATAAATTTCATACAAATACAGTGATAATACACAGTTCTGTGGCTTCTGCTTAACTATAATTCAGACTCAACATTGCATATCTTTGCCATGTGACTATTGCTGATGTGCACATTGTGAAAATTACCATATTTTCAGCACTATATATTTTTAGCATCTAAAAGTATAATTTTTTTCATCTGTAACATTCTTTTATACTGTATATGGTGTTTATGTTTGGGAATTAAAGTGATTGTTCAACCAAAAATGGAAATTCTGTCCTCATTTACTCATCCTCCACTTCTTCCAAACCTGTTTGACTTTTTTTTTCTTTCTGTTGAACACAAAGAAGATATTTTGATGAATTTTGGAAACCAGCGGCCATTGGCGTCCTTAATGGGAAAAACAAATACTACGGAAATCAGCGGTTACCGGTTTCCAACATTGTTTTCAATATCTTATTTTGTGTTCAATGGGAAAAATAAAACTTAAACTGGTTTGGAACAAGTCATGGATGAGTAAATGATGGCAGAACTTTCATTTTTGGGTGAATTATTCCATTAAACTCAAGAGTACTAGTAGATTTGGATTCGGTTTTGTTTAATGGAATTTTGACATTGTGCAACTTGTAGTGTGAATGATTAAGTTCTGAAGACTATTTGTGGGTGTTTTTGTTTGTCTGAAGGAATTCCCTCTACAGAAGAGACCATGAGCACGCTGCTCTCAGCAATGCAGTCTAGTTCTCAGTCTAAGCTGGGCTCTCAGTATCCAGAGTGTCCAGTCAGTGAGTGGAGCAACAACACCAATTCCATCACCAGCAGCGCTAGCAACAACGGCCAGAGCGGAAACGTACGTCTGCGTTCCTCTTCTCACACCTCTCCTACATCTGCCCTGCATCTGTGCAAGACAAATGTCTGTAATTTAGGAAGCAGTTGATTGTTTCGTTTTTAGAGCTACTGCTTTTATTTTCATTTCAGCAGTGTTTCCTTTTGTTGACTTTGGTTTGCTTTGCATTCATTTTTGCTTATTGCAGTCTGTGTTGGAAAGGGAGAGTATCCCAAATTCAAATCAGAGCTTTGTACTACAAAAATTGCGCTTATTATTCTGAGCTTAACCCTTTCGCAATTGGATTTACTTAATGAAGCAACCAAAAAAATCACCTATTTGGCCGCGTCCTTAAGCTCACTTGTGCTTTTCTCCTTCAGGTATCATGCTCTAATAGTCCGACTGTAACACCAAGCTCAGGGAGCAACAGTTCTTTGTCCCCAATTGGACCCATCGGCAGGCCAAAATGCTTTACTAATGGTAGCTTATGTTCAGAGTCCACAACGTCCAGTGTTTCCTCTCCGACGTCTAACTATCCCAAAGCTCCGGGTTTTGAACGGGAGGATCAGGTACAAGTGACCGCTTTCTCTAGCCCTTTCTGAAGGGATTTCCTGCAGGACTGCAGGCATGACACACACTGCAAGCTTTCACTTTCATTTTTTTTTGCCTTTAAAACATTTCATTTCCCCACTTTTTCTGTTGTTTCTGTTATTTTGTTATATAATTTTTATTTGTCAGAGTGAAAGCAGTTGTTTTAGTTTTCAGTACTGATTTGTTGAAGTCTTTACGTCAGTCTTTACGGTTTCCACCTGGTATTAAGATGCATTTTCAGTCAGTCAATTACAAATGGGTTCCACCATTACTGGGCTAAAGAGAGTTATGAATTAATTGCATTTTGCAGCCTTTTTTCCTGCTAGTGTGACTGAAGTCCGGCTTACACTGCAGTTTCAGCTAAAAATCAGATCTGATCTGAGACCTATTTTGGATTTCTAAAGTCCTTGGCTAAAATTGGTGGTCTTTTATCAGTTTGACATGTTTATCGTTAGTTGCTTATTGGCCTTTCTGATCAAATTTTCCCTCAGAAGAAGGTCTGGCCGTGAGAATAGATTTCAAAGTCTTTCCTGCAGTGTGACTTCAACCCAAGAACCAATGAGAGCACTGAATCTGATAAATGTCAAAATTGTTTTTGTCTGGTTTTACTATTGAGGCATGCTGCCAGCAAAATTACAGCTGTTTATGTTTGCGGTGAGGTATTATTTTTAGAACACGGTTACGATGCATGACGTCAATCTCCAGGTGGTTTTCTTGCGTGTTTTGTGTTTGGCGCATTTTGATTGTCATGTAGGCTACCATTATGACAGCTGAGATCATACAGTATGACATGGGAGTCGTGTTCAATCCTTTAGGATGATTAAAAAACACACAGGGCCCTATAATACACCCTGTACAATAAGGCGCAAGATGTGTTTGGCGCGATGTGTTGCTATTTTAAGACCAGTGCAATCCTAATTTTTATGTTTTGTGCCACGCTGTTTAATAGATAGGTGTTCAGGTCTATATAGGAGGTTTGTTAAGGTGCATTGTTTTCATGTTGGTATTTTAAAGAACTGAAATAGCCTGCGCCGTTGACCAACTATAAGCTGGTCTAAAGTCCAGCGCAGAGCGTGTTAGTTATGCGTCTGCAGATTCACAGGATGTACATCAAAACACAAATATCTTTACATATAAAAAAAAGGATTAAAATTCTACAAAATTATTATTTTCTACATAAATATAAAAACTACTACCTCCATGACTACTTCATGTTGGGGCTTTTTTCAGTTTATTCATGAAAATGTGCATATTTATTATAAGTTTATTATTAGTAGTATTATTATTTATTATATTTATTTGAATAAAAACCAGTTTAGATTTGTCCACCTGTCGAGTTTTGGAGACATATACAGACGTATACATACTTGCACCATATGTGGCATAAGAATAGGACGTGTGTTTGGATATAACTTTGTTATAAACACTTTGTTATTATTGTTCATTTATTAGTTTGCTGGAAATTACACCTGAATTTAGAATAATGAGAAAGTAAAGAGGCCGAATGGAGGAGGCTCGTTCTTTATCCTCGCGCTGCATATGGTCTGTTTAACTGTTTTCTTGCTAGTGAAGCGTTCAGTTTTTCCACTTACAAAGTCCATCATGTAAATAGCAAATGCATCATGGGGTGATGCAACTGACTCTTAAAGGTAATGGGAGATGAGACTCTGACTGGTTTAATGCACGTTATGCTCAAAACACACCCGTAACTCATTGAGAGAATAAGCATGACCTTGTTAGACCATGCGTTGCAGCGCAAACCGTATTTTTCCAACCTTTAAAATTGCAAAAGTGAATTCGGACAAGCCCTTAATGCTTTTGCGCAATGTGCTTTAGACTTTGCGCTTAGATCGTTAAAATAGAGCCCATAGTGTGAATGGGGCTTGAGGTTACATTTACAAGTTTTTCCCCTCGCATTTACATTTGTTTAAAAGTTTCATGTTTTCTGAAAAGCAGCAGGAAATATAAACACTTAAATGATGACGTAAAATTAGTAAAAAGATAAACATTTTTAGCTGAAATATCTCTTTAAGGGCCAGGACACCAAGCCTACGGTTGGCCATTGGGCTTATTTGTTCTGTTCATCAGGCTAGTATGTTTGGTTCCTTCCACGTGTCAGCTCTCGTTGGGTTATTTTCTCGATGTGTGTTTTTTTTTTTTTTTGGCTGTTTGAACATTCAACTACATGAACGTTCGTTCTATAAAAGCAATCTACAGGAAGTGGTCAACTGTATATTTAGCACAATCTACTACTCAACATGGGCTATATGCACACAGACTTTTAATTTCAGCCGGCAAGCCAGCCTCAGTGCTTCCGGTGAACTGACTTTTCATTATAAAATTGCCACGTTTAAGGTCTGATTTCTTTAAAAATCTGTCATCTTCACTGTCTGATAGATATACGATATAAAGTGGGTCTCAGACCAGACAAGAAGCATTAAATTCCATTTCCCCCCACTATGTCTTTAAAATATCACAGTTTATTTTACGCCAGTATTTTCAACGGAGTTACTGCGCTTACCTGCTGATCCTGACAGTGCTAGTGGTTATATAGTCTTTCATCTTGTTTTACGCTTGAACAACTAAATGAGTGCTTAAGTCTATTTAACTGATTATAATTAAATTACATTACAACATCGATACTGTAAAAGGAACCTTATGAAATTGAAAATAGTCACATTAAGTTTTCACCGGAAGTTTATCATTGGCTGGAAAACACTAGCTGTGCATATGCCTCATTGACAAGGACATCTTAATACCAGGTGCAATCTGGGCGCGCTAACTCTGCGAAGATATCACAACATTAATTAGATCATTGTCCCCAATCTTTTCCATTTGTTGTTTATGTTTTAAGCTGTAAAATATAACTTGTGGTACCTAGAGGCCACATGACCTCATCATAATATCAAAAGGAAACTCACTGTAACGTTAACTTTTATAAACAACAGAAGGGCGTTTTACTTTTTTGTTTTTCTTTCCTGAGCAGGTAGCAATTTCCTACATAATATCACCTTTGGTTGCCTTAACAACATCGGGTCACATGATAGGATGTATTATATGATTTCAGGCAAAGAACCAGAAGAGCCAGTCTGGGGAGAATAATCAGAAGTTAATGGACCAAGACAAACAGGTAAAGCAGCCTTGTTCTCACATTCACGCATTTTACGATCTTACTATTATGGGTTGCGTAGGAAATGAAGTGATTACAGCAGCAGATTGAGTTATTGTCTGTGTTACCAAGAAAAATGCAGTAAAAATAGATTATAAAAAATAGATTATAGGAAAAATAGATTAATATAAAAAATAGATTATAGGACAGATATACAAGACAGATGTAAATCAGAATGTTTGCACACTTTCGTTTTGTGCACGTTTTGCATTTTTTACATTAATTGGTATTATGTAAGGAATACTAGTTGCATCAGATGTTACTAGTTGTTTCAGATGATACAAAAAGTGACATTCTACTAAAATTACTATAAATAAAAAAAAGATTTTTCATACATTTACATATCATTATTAAAAATATATATAATCTACTAGTTAAATTAAAAATGAAATACTTAAATATGATATATAGAGAAAATTCATAACGAATATTGTAAAGCAAACTACAATGTTTAAATAAAAAAATGAAAGATAGCATTTTAAGATTAAAAAAATAATATTTATTATTAAGATTACATTACAAACACAAGATTATTATTAAGATTGAATTATTATTAGAATAAACGGAAAAAGTAAGTCCAAGGCACACAATAAAATATTTAAATAGTAGACTATATATATATATATATATATATATATATATATATATATATATATATATATATATAGTGTGTATATATATATATATATATATATATATATATATATATATATATATATATATATATATATATATATATATATATATATATATATAGTGTGTATATATATATATATATATATATATATATATATATATATATACTATATATATATATATATATATATATATACTATATATATATACTATATACTATATATATATACTATATATATATATATATATATATATACTATATATATATATACACTATATTCCACATTTTTGAGTGCCTTGGCCTTACTTTTGCTGTTTCCTTACTTTTGCTGAATCCCTTGCCCAAAGAGCACCGTCACATTAAGCTACCCCTGAGCACTTTTTGTTTGATTTTGGATTGAATTATTATTATTTAATTTGATATTCATTTTAATTAATATTTAAAGTTGAAATAATAGTAATAGTAATAATATCAGTTTACTAATTAGTAAAAAAGTGCTATAATTAATTAATATATATATATATATATATATATATATATATATATATATATATATATAAGTAATATGATATTAATAATAATAATAGTAATTATAATAATAATGGCGACACGGTGGCTCAGTGGTTAGCACTGTTGCCACACAGCAAAAAGGTCACTGGGTCAGTTGGCATTTCTGTGTGAAGTTTGCATGTTCTCTTCGTGTTCGCGTGGGTTTCCTCTGGGTGCTCCGGTTTCCACCACAGTCAAAAGACAAGCACTATAGGGGAATTGAATAAACCAAATTGGCCGTTGTGTATGAGTGTGTGGATGTTTTCCAGTACTGGGTTGCAGCTGGAAGGGCATCCACTGTGTAAAACATTTGCTTGATAAGTTGGCAGTTCATTCCGCTGAGGCGACCCCTGAGGAATGAAGGGACTAAGTCGAAGGAAAATGAATTATGATAATATGGTATTATATGGTACAGTATGTTTCCCAGTTATGGGTTGCAGCTGGAAAGGGAGCCGCTGCATAAAACTTATGCTGGATAAGTTGGTGGTTCATTCCGCTGTGGCGACCCCAGACTAAGCCGAAAAGAAAATGAATGAATGAATGAATAGTATAACATAATAATAGTACTATAATAAGCCCTATGATAATAGTTTACTAATAAGTAGTAAATACTAATAATAAGTTAGGGGGCATGAAGGAAAACTGTCCTGTGTATATAATCAAGAAAAAGCTGTGTATATTAGCGAATTAGTAAATAAATCACTCTATAAATAAATATTGCCATATCATTAACACAACTTCAAATATAAAAACAAATTCAATTAAATGAATGCAAACTGAACATTTCATTTTTGAAAATATTTTATTTGATTATTTTTGACATCGACTCATGTCCTGACGGATTATCTCTTTGCACAGGCTCATGGCAGTGTGTTCTCCGTGGTGAACCCACTAGCGTCCAGCATAACATCAAGCATAACGTCCAGCTTGGCCTCCAGCATCGGATCTGACAGTTCATCGCCCACCACTTTATCAACCATGAATGCAAAAGCCACGCCTTTCTATCCGGGCAGCAATACTGTGGAGTCAGTAATAGGTAAGCTCAAGCTTTCGCCTCACAGTCGCTCAGCCAAACACCACATCCAAGGGTAAAAGTACACGAGACACAGCCCAGATAAAGCAATACGCATAAAAGCTGTATTTTTGGCAATGCATTAGCCTTTAGTCAGTGAGTCCTGTTCAACTCACCAGCAGCAGCAATGACTCAGCAGGACACCGCTAATAAACGGTAAGTGCTTTCGCCTTCTCGGCTGTCTCTGCGTTGAGCTAATTCGAGTTGGATATATGACCATTACCCAAGGCTTTGATGTATGGTTATTATAGATTGAGAGTGGATTTTAAGTGGATGTTGCAGGATGAATAACTGAATTATAATAAATAATAGTTTGGTTATTATATCCACTTGTTAAGGGGATAGTTCACCCATACATTTCAATTTACTCAGTATTTAACTCATCCTCCACTTCTTCGAAATATGTTTGAGGTCCTGTTAAACACAAAAGAAGATATTTTGAAAAATGTTGGAAACGGAAATAGTATAAAAGGAAATGTTATGGATGCAAGTAGTTACTGGTTTTCAACTTCTTTAGTGTTCAACAGAGGTTAAAACACTCAAATGGGTTTGGGACAAATGAAGGGAGGGTAAATGATGATAGACTTTATATATTTGGGTGAACTATCTTTTCGAGTCTGAAGTCATGTGTCACTTTCCAGGCTGAAACACTTTATTGGATGCCAAAAGTCAGCAACAAATGGTACTAATGTACACATGCATTGTGCTGTAATACTGTTGAAGGATAATGTTTAAATTGATGCCTAATCTCAGATGTTCAGACAGTGATTCTTCTTCCCAGACACAAGATATTGGTGTATGGGATGCAGAAAGTTCAGAGACTATAGACAACTACATGGTTTTGTAAAAGATTTGGTTTAATTTGCGATATGACTAAACTGTAGCTATAAACAGCTTTTGAGATGCTTTTAGAGGATTGGACCGGAGGAGTAACAGTCTTCCATATATTCCCTTAAAGTGGTTTGCACCCAAAAATGAAAATGCTTTCTCTCAATTTACTCACTGTTACACTTGGCTCAAAGATGTAACATTGAGGGAGTCGACACGGCGAAATATAGTTAAAAACGAATATTTATTTTCACACAATTGAAAATAACAATCAAAACATCAGTATCAGAATGTTCAATCGGTGTGAAAAGCAAGTGAATGGATGTGGTAAGTGTTGTCAGTGGTAATCTATGGGTGCAAAACAAAACGTAAAGCCTAAATTGGAGCGCAGCACAGAGAATGAACAGCGGCCCTGACAAACTCTCACACAGGCGCTGACCAGCATCAGGTGTGCTGAAGGCATGCCCCCAACCTAGAACAGACCAGACTAGGTATGCATTGATACCATTTTCTTGGAACCGATCTGATCTCAATACCAAAATCCCGATACTGTGCCAGTTTTTTTATCATTCATTCATTCATTTTCTTTTTGGCTTAGTCCCTTTTATAAATCCGGGGTCGCCACACCGGAATGAACCACTAACTTATCCAGCACGTTTTTACGCAGTGGATACCCATCCAGCCGCAACCCATCTCTGGAAAACATCCATACACATACATTCACACTCATCCACTATGGACAATTTAGCCTACCCAATTCACCTGTACTGCTTGTATTTGGACTGTGAGGGAAACCGGAGCACCTGGAGTAAACCCACGCGAACATAGGGAGAACATGCAAACTCTATAAAGAAACACCAACTGACCCAGCCGAGGCTCGAACCAGCAACCTTTTTGCTGTGAGGCGACAGCAGTACCTACTGCGCCACTGCGTCACCCCCAGATTTTTTATTTTTATAACTATTTTTTAAAATACTGTATCTATAGTTCTGGTGCTAAACTCAAATAACATATCTTCTTTAGTAAAAATAACAGACCTATAGGCCTACTATACATGACAGACCACACAATCTAACTAAAAACATGCTTGCTGTAAACTAGGCTACATTTGAGCATTTGTTATGACATTGACATGATCTGTTGTGGTCCAGCTTATGTTTCCTTTTTAATATTAAGATTTTTCTTTGAAATCTGCAATAGGCAACCACTATTGGCTCTAATCGTTGGTAAAATAACCAGCCTTTTAGCAAAGCCTGATATTTGCCTGCAGGTTTGACACAGACTAAACTAAACTGTCTGAGGCCAGTTTTACTTAATATTCCCTCGCTAAATCTTGCCGTGAGTGAGATGGAGAAAATTCAAAACTATGTCCGCTTATATGCTTCAGCGGCAAAACACAACCAGATCTGTTAAATAAATAAAATATTGATATAAATAAAATTACAGTGAAAAATTCGCAGTTTCACAGAAGCCTATATTAGGCTAGATCATTTTATGTTAATGACAATCCATAGCCTATTGCAGCCGTCAGTTTCACTTTCATTAATTTAATCAATTACTTTGACCATAATGAGCCAGGCTTAACTACCTATTTGCAGCGCTTAAAGTATTCACCTCGGAAGAATAAACTTATTCAGAAGGATGAGAGAACAGAAACCCATTATAAGAATGATCTTACAGAGCGGTGCGTGTTGCGTCTGTGCAGCCGGTGCGTGAATGAAGCGATTGATGCACTGAGACACAGCGCGCAGCCCTCCGGTCTCTGGGGACACGTTTAAAACAGCAGCACAAAGGGAAGAAATCAGTGCGTTGAGGATGTGTCCAATGTATTATTGCGACTTTTCTAATTTAAAACTGCAGGTAGGCCTTCTTTTTGTGTGAAGAGCAGGTAATAACCCTCTCTATTCCAGTGTTGCGAAGGAAATCTGCTGATCTAACAGACACAGCACAACATGATTTCCAAACAGCAATGAACTCCTTGTTGCAGGTCAAAATAAAGCCATTTAATGCAAAACTAAATCCATTTCTCCACTGATTATTTAAACTAAAAGGGAACAAATAGTTTTGGAGAAAGTTTTCGTGTTGTCATGAACGCGACACGCAGTTTGAATTGTGAATGAATGGAGAATGATTGACATGCACAGTGGCGGGAAGTGCTGAACTGAACATGATTTTAACCACGTGAATATTCATCTGTACTTCACATTAAACTATAGAATGGCTTCAGAACATTTAAGATATAGTAGGCCTATATGACAACGCTCTAGTGCCTTATAATAGGCTACCTTCATGGCTAAGTTTGCTTATAAACACAGAATAAAGCACACACGCAAGATCGGATTTGGATCTGTACCAGCTGACCATCGAAGCGGTATCCGATCTAAGTATCGAGATCGGTGCATCCCTAAACCAGACACACCAAAACACAAACCAAAACAATGTAGTCCTAACACACCCCCCTTAAAAAATCCGACATCAAATAAATTTATAACATACATATGCCTCAAGTGACTCAAAACTCAAAGCCTCACACAGTAATGCTGTGTGTTAATTACAGTAATACTAATAAATACTGATAACGGGAAATTCAAAAGTACGCTGTTCACACAGGCAATGATGTTCTGTAATGTTTCTGCAAAAAGCACCATTCACACATCTATTCAATTCCAAGCTACCAGTAAATTATGTGACATTGTTACCCAGAAATGAATGACCACTAAACAGCTGCACTTGTATTGAAGGGCACCTATTTTACCCCTTTTCAAGATTTAAGATAAGTCTTTTTTGTCTTCAGAGTGTGTTAGTAAAGTTTCAGCTCAAAACACCCATCAGGTTATTTATTATACCTTTGTGTATATTGGTAGTTTGAGCCATTTTGACTTTATAGCTGTTTTTGTTGCCTGTGTCTTGAATGGAATTGAGCTGGTTATCCCCTCCCAACCTTCCCACTTGCGTGTCAGAGCTAAAGAGATTGCTATTATTACTATTGCTATGATGGGTGTAGCTTCTCCTGCTGCATCTCATGCATAAGCAGCACAGTGACAGACAAGAATGAACCAGATCTCCCTTACTACAGTAAGAACTTTACCAACAGTTATTTGATGTACAGTTCCAGCCTCTGGTGCCTAGACTGCAGCTCTGCACAAGACGTTAGTCATAGGAGAAATGGTCATGCCCAACTGAGCCTGGTTCTCTCTTGGTTTTTTCCCTTCACTTTCGCCAAATGGTGAAGTTTGTTCTTTGCCGCTGTCGCCAATGGTTTGCATGTTTCGAGACTTGTAGAGTTGCGCATCGATAGATTTGCTCTTCAGTGTTTGGACTTTCAGCAGTGAAAATTAAACCACACTGAACTGAACTAAACTGAACTGAAAACTGGACTGACACGGTTTCAATTTACTATAATCTTCTATGTGACGCTGCTTTGACACAATCTACATTGTAAAAGTGCTATAGAAATAAAGATGAATTGAATGTTTTTGACTCCGGATGTGGAGTTAATTCAAGCCTTTCTGCAACAATGAGTCACACACAATGTCGTTATAAAGTTCGCTCACACACACGCGTTAAGCTTTGCGCTGTTTTTGCATGGCAGATGTGACAGGATACATGTTATGTATCTGTTATGGTTATGTACAAAATATTAAAGGTGGAGTAGGTGATTGTCTTCAGAAATATTATTTGTTGTGCTGGTCGAAAGTCTCTTCACATTCCAATAGTACTGATTAAAGTAAATGATCTAAATGTATTTTGATGTTCTGGATAAGGTATAAGACTAAAAAATTTCATCCAATTCCGGGCCGACATCTCCCTTAATTCCGATTAGTAACTCAAACTGTCTGTCAACAAATGCAGATTTGAGCTACTGCACACCTGTTTGTACGCAGCTCCGCCGGTTGTGCATACACGTGCTGTGCGTTCATGAGAGAGAGAGAGAGAGAGAGAGAGAGAGAGCGGTAAAAACATGCTGAATCAAAACTTTTTAAAATCCTGAATCAATATTGGAGTTACCTTTGCTCGCTGGAGGATGGACAACACCATGGCTAAAGTATTTCTCTTAGACAGGTAGTGTCCTGCTTTAAAACTACATTCACGCAGAGCTGATGTAGATCGAGTTGTTATGAATGGGTTATATGCGCAGAAGTGTTGTTTAGCCACTGAAATCTTCCGACCAAAGATTTAAGTGACTATTTTCAGTTTCATAAGGGACATTTTACAGCATCGATAATGTCGGTTTATTTAGTTTAACAACAAAACATTAGTAAATAGCGCTATTCCTCCCAGCCTGCTTTACTGAGGTGAAGTTGGTTTTATATTCTCATTGGTTCATTTCTAAACAATGACGACCTATGACACTATATTCCCTATATTGTTTACTGCTACTCTGAATATTCGGTCAGAAGTAGCATACAAGTATGGCTTAGTAATAAGTGTAAGTTCTGCACGCCGCAACACATAAGCGAGGGTTCTGCTGTCATCTTTAAGGTGCGCGCGCTCGTGTTTTCAGGAGGCGTGGCTTTGGACGGCAGGGGAGGGACTGTCTTTCAGAGATTTAAGCCAACAGGCTAGCAGTGTGGCAGATCACCTACTGCACCTTTAAGTCCATGAACCGAGATTGAAGCGTCTTTTGTAATTGTACTGACATGTGGCTGTTTTGAAGAATTACTTAGCGATTTTTACTGTCTTTATTACAAACATGCACTGTTTTAGAAACATTTTAAACTTGTAAAACTCATACTTGAGGTGCTGCTGATTATTTGCGTTACTATTGAGTCATGTTAATACGTAGCTGTCAATCAATTCAGTGGGCAAGGAAACTGCACTTCTATGTCACGTTGCGGTGGGCCTCAAATGGAAGGGATTTGGATCCTATTTTTGATGTCAGAAAATTAAAAAAAAGAGACACTTATCACTACACTTGTTTCTTACACTTTATATCACCCTAATATGACTGTGGACACACTATACACTACACAGTTCTGTCCAAACAGCTTCCAAAAGGTGATTTTCATCATAGGTGCCCTTTAATACACTTTTTGGTATTTTTGGTCTTTTTGTTTGTTCCATTTTTGTTTAAACCTTTAGCATTCGTGCTGCTGTTTTTTTTTTTTTTTGTTTAAGAGACAAACAAAAGTAATGAACAAAAGGATAAAATGAAGGCAGAGGCGCTACGTGCAGCTGAAAAATGTTCACACATATAGCTACATAGAGGTCTGTGTTACTGGCATGCATACATGGAAAACAGTTTTGAAGAGGATGGAAACATGTCAAGGGTTTCGTTTGATTATGTGCTGCAGCTTGTGAGACCCTCTTTGAAACTACTTCTTGAGACTACTGGTGTTGTACCAAAATCTTATCTGACTCCCCAGTTTCCAAATCGCACTCCCCATTCACATACATGCATGTCACAGGTAAACTCACAGAAGTTTATTAGTAGCTATGTATTGATCAGTTTTTTCCGCAGTTAATAAAATGGCAGCAAAATGTTTGGACAAAGGACTTAAAGGCTTTTAATTCCATGAATGCATTTTCGGCGTATGATTGGCCTGGAGTAGATGTCTCACTTTAGTTTACCGTGCTGATGTTAGAACGTGTTATTCCGGTAAAAGAGATCATATGTGAACAGGCCCTTTTTATAAACACTGGAAAAACTCGATTTTAGTCCTGTTCACACGATCCTTTAAGGCAATTTAACCAGTCATTTTCTGGAATAGTCTATATATGTGAGAGATTTATGATTACTGGTTTCCAACATTCTTCAAAACATCTTCTTTTGTGTTCAACGATGACAGAATGTTAATTTGGGGTAAACTATCCCTTTAAGAAGCTTGTGCTTTGTATCCAATTTGCAGCGATTTTTAAAAACACACTTGTTCTCTGTGCTCTCAGGATCTGCACTTGACCTAAATTTTAGTGACATCAATGTTGCCTCTCTCGACAAAGAGCTAGAGGACCAAGACAACAATGGCCTTGGTTTAACAAGTAAGTGTTCTTTGTCAACGTTTGTAGTTTGGTCTTAGATTTAGGCTAATGTTGACTGGGCTCTGTTTGCTCTGCAGGTCAGAGGTTATTAGGAGGCTCTGCTCCAGTTAATATTCCTGGCTCTCTGGCTCGGTCTTCCTCTCTGCACTCGTCATCGTCTCTGTCTGCATCTCCGCTCAGCTCCCTGTCTCAATCCCTGTCCCAGTCTCTCCTCACTGGAATGGCCTCCCAACAGAGCCAGACACAGCCACCACCTGTTAAAACCGAGCATGGCCTTCTGGGAACACCCACATCTACACAGAACTCCTTAGGTAAGGATTATCTTGAAGATTACTTGTGTACGGCTCCAATAGAATTGTGGTTACGTGCGTTGACGCATACAGTCAAGCCTGAAATTATTCATACTCCAGGAGGTAATTTTGCTCCTGGCAACCTGAGTTCGATTGCTGGCTTGAGATGCTTTGACAATCCTTCCCCTCTGTCTCTGATCCCCAGTCATTCATGTCTACACTCTCCACTGCCCTGCTCATTAAAGGTGAAGAAAACTCTACAAATAGTTAAAGATTAGCTCAGTAGTTAATTAATATTAATGATGCTTTTACAAAATGGATTAAAGTGCTTATTTTTGCTGACTAGTTTGTTGTCTGTGAAATTTTGTAATGCTCTTGAAAGAAGTCCATCATATGTTCAGGAAGACAGTGTTTATTTTATCAAAATGAGAGTGAAAACTGAACATTATTACTATATAACATTACTGTTTTCTATTTTAAAATAACAGTTATTCTCTTGATGTCTTTTATCGTCGTTATTTCAGTCTTCAGCGTAACTTAATCCTACAATAAATATAACGTGGTATATTTTAAAGAAATGATAGAAAGCTCAAATGAAAATTGATTTGAAATGAAAATATATAAACATTCATTCATTTTGGCTTAGTCCCTGATTTATCACCACAGTGGATTGAACCTCCCAACTACGCTGGCATATGCTTTACGCAGCAGATGCCATCCCAGCTGCAAATCAGCACTGGAAGACAGCCATATGCTTTCACATTCACACACAATACGGTCAAGGTAGTTGATCCAGTTACACATATAGGGAGAACATTCAAACTCCACACAGAAATGCCAGGACTTGAACCAGGGACCTACTTGCTGTGAGGCGACATTGCTAACTATATATATATATATATATATATATATATATATATATATATATATATATATATATATATATATATATATAATAGTATAGTATAGTATAGTATAGTATAGTATAGTGTTTTTGCAAAAAAAAAAAGTTATTAATAATAGTAAAATTATACTGACTCTAAAGGTTTGAACGGTTGTGTTAAGGTGTGATTCTATTTTTATAATCTGCCACTTTGACAATTTAATGCATTCTTGGAGCTCAAGTAAATTGTTAAAAATAAGATATATAATAATAATAATAAAACGAAATTGTTTTATATTTAAAAATAAGACTATTGTCAGTGGCAATATCCTTGTGGGCAGTGCACCGACATGTTGCACAACTGCATTTCGGGTGTTCAAATCTGGCTCATGGTCCTTTCCCGATCCCGTTCCTCTTTCTCCAATTTTGATTCCTGTACAACTATTGTCCAATTACAATAAAGGAAAAAAACATATACATAATAGACAACAGGGAAAATAAGTATTGACCATGTCATCATTTTTCTCAGAAAAAATATATCTAAAATACTTTAGAAATTTTTCCCAGATGTTGGTGTATGCAAAGAAATCTAATTAGTTTACCAATTAAGTTATGCTTAATAACATAAAAGGACACAGGGAAAAGTATTAAACACACGAAGAAAGGGAGGTGTATAAAGGCATGGAAAGCCCAGACAGCAGCTGAAATCTGTCAGTTCTTCAACAATGCTCTGCCCTTCCTCATTGTAAATTATTATTAGCTGCTTCAGTCCAACATCTACATTATCAGGATGATGAAGATGAAACCAGGGTGGACATTTCAGCAAGACAATGATCCAAAACACAGCCCAAGAAACTCTCAAATGCTTTCAAAACAAGTAATCGAACTGAGGAATGGCCCAGCCAATCACCTGACTTGAATCCAACAGAGAATCCAAATTAAACATCAGATTTGGTAGACAATGCCCACAGAACTATTAAGATTTTAACACTGCTGAAGTCTGTGGTAAAACTCACACCTGAGCAATGCACTTGACTTCATTCTCCATTTGAGAGGAAATTTTTCAGATTTGTTTTGTTTTATTTTTATGTTTGTTGTTTTTACAAAAATCTGGTTCAATTCCACGTCAACAGCTCCTTTAGAAATATTATTTCCAGGAAAAACCATGATGTGTAACACATAACTAAATACAATTACATTCAATTAATAAACAGTTGTTTTTGAAAAAATTTACAGAATTTATTGTGTTAAAATATGTATTTTTAATTATTATTAATATTGTAATAAGGGCTTGTTTTTTCCCCCTTTTTGAATAATATTTGATAAGATATTTTTTTTCATTATATCACAAATGGTAAAAAAAAACTGAAAAAATTTGTGGAACAACCATGTAGATATATCCAGTATGAATGCTCAGAACTACAAAAGCTCAAACTGTCAGCAGGCTTGGTGACACCTGCATCTCTTATTGCCCAGCAGACTAGAAATGTGTAAGTTGTGTAGCAGCCCGTTGAACAGATTTTCACTTTTCATGCATACAGTAGGCATCAGGTGGTCCGTGGGTGTGCCATCTGAGGCTTAGACTTTTATATTCCCCTTGAAACTTTCAAGTACGTCACAGTCTTTTGCATATGTGAGTTGATGCATTGCTCCTTTGTCTCAGGTCTTAATGGCGGAGCAGGGGGTATATGGGACTTTATGAGTGGCAGCTTCTCTCCCAGCCCGTCTCCAGTGTTCAGCAGCCTTACTTCCAACACGGTCGGCTCCAGCAGCGCAGACATCGGCCGACTCCTCCGAGAACTGGATGAAGCCAAGCGTAAGATCAAGCAGTGGGAGGAGGCCTGGCACCAAGTCAAACAGGTCAGATGTGCTCGCTTTTTACAGGCCTCATAAGATGAGTGACGCTTAAAAACAAAGGCTTTTATTTGGGAGCCATTTGCAGCCCTCTGAGAGATTCAAGTCAACTTTTGTTATTGAAAATAGCGGCTGACACCTCAACGCCTCAGGGTATATGCAGTGCTGAAGTGATTATGTATATTTTTTAGGCCACCTAGAGCCTCCCTAGCCTCTCAACTGAAAACCAATGAGATACTTGAATTGTTTTTTGGATTAATAAGATCTGTGAGCCACAAAGGTTTATAATTCTAATGATAATTCTCTAATTCTTACATGTTTTGTTCATCGAGATAATCTTTACAAATGAAGACAATATTTATGAGTTTTAGAGCATGAATTACAGTTGGCAGAACTACCATCAGTATCTACCTTATTGTTCGCATACAAGCGGGCGCAGCCATTTGAGTCTTTTTGGCTCAAGACTTCTGGTCTCAGTCACTTCCATTCATTTTTAGATGTTAAAAACAGCTGGTTATGCTGCTTGATGTTGCAAACTGATATTTTCTTATCATATGATTCTTCTTTGGCTGTAAAGTCATGCACACACTTGTTTGTAGAGCAAGTAGTTTGACCGTTTTCTGCCGTTTATTATTCCTAGTCATTCCTCCCATAGGTAACTGAATTGCAAGTTTTAAAACAATCGCAAAAACAAGCAAACTTCCTCATTGAAAAATAAAGTAAATACTCTATATTCTTAATATAGTCTAAAAACATTCATTTAAATTCAGTTATAAACACAATAAGGTTCTGAAAGTGCCATAAATGCTCTGATATAAGTCAGTTGTTTTCATTACATTTTGAATTTCATTACATCAAGAATTTTCTTGATTTGTTTTTTTTTTTAACAAGCCCTATTACCAACCAAAGCAAACTTTGTCAAAGTTAACTTTGGAAAGCTATTTCAAACTTCTAAAATCTTCACGTTGGCCTGATTTAATTTGAAAAGACATCAAGCCAGTTCATTGTTCATTATTCCTCTTTGGGATAGGCCTGTGTGTTTTGGGAGGATTCAAATCAGGTGCTTTTAAATCTGATTTAAACTCAACATGTCTGCACAAGCATCTTCATAAACGTGTTAGAGAGTTTACAGAGCATCAGATCCACTGTGTTAAATTTATTCTAAACTCAGAAAGAAATCTGTTTCTTTGAGCCCCCTGACTTGGAAGACACCATCATTTTTTGGAGTCATTTTGATTTGACTGAACGAGAGTGTGTTCAATTTCAATTGGTTAGCAATCCTGTCACACAAAGAGGACAGTAAAGGTCTTTGCACACTGTAGTCCGAAAATCTTGTATGCGGTTTTTTTTTCATATTCATATGCAAAAAATCGTCACGTAAACAAACCTTGCACACTGAGTCAGATGTGCATTAATTAATCCATTACGAAAAAACGCAAAACAGTTCGAAGTCAGTTCAAACAGTGATACTTTGTTCTCCTCTCTTCTCTAAATTAGAAAAGAAAGAGGAATAGGCTGCATATTTTGTTCATCCAATACTGCCTAGAGGAAGGAGAGTTCAGCTCATTATCAAAGCGCTGTGCTACGATTATCCCGAAATGCAAAGTTTATTTCAGGAAATCAGTGGAATTTTGGTAGATTGCTTGTGATACTTCACACATTCACATACGTAAACAAATCATGACCAGAGACTGGCAGTACCTATAGACATTATAATAGATGGCGGCCATGTTGACGTGTCAAAGCAATTGACAGAAAGCGGACCATGCTTTCTATTATAATGTCTATGAGCCGTACGTCAAATGTATGAACACACATATCAAACAGCAGCAGGGCAGATGTGCGCCAGTCTCTGATTCCAGCATATAGGGGTTCTCAACTGTCCGCCACTGTCTTTATTTTATGCACTGTATTTGTCATAAAGTGATCTCTTGCTCAAATGACGGCATTCCATAATTAGCTTCTGTGTAAGCGAAAAACATCGAACCTGGTTCAATTTTTTTTTTTGACGAACGAACGTTTCGGAGGCAGTGTGTCAAAATGATTGTCATTTACGATTGACAATACGATTGAAAATTATGGACGAACTTTAAGATTCTCAAGTCACTTGATCTTGTGTGTATATTTGTGTTATAACTATAGGTGGGCATAGATAAATTTTTTTAATCTAGATTAATCTCACTGTAATCCGGGAATTGATCTAGATTAAAATTGCTCAGGTGAATTCAGCCAAAGACATTAAGAATATGTGTGCTACCCAAATAATGACTAAGTGACTAAGTCTTTGAGAACGGGTTTCTCAAGTCAGGTGGCATATTAGACTAGGGGCTCATCTCCTGTTTCCAAAATGCATCACAAAATGCTCAAGAAAATGTTCTACTATGATAATTGGTGATGAAAATAAATAATGTTCAATAAGATGTACTTGTGTTTACTAACTGTTTTGAACTGTAGGCCTTGCACCGTCAGCTTTGCACCTTGGCAGAAAGCCCAAAAGGTTTAGAATGATTTATTCTGGTGGTTATCAGATAGAAGGACTCACTTTAACACATCTCTTTAACACAGGCCTGTGAAGCGTGGCAGAAAGACGCTCACGAAGCGAAAGAACAAGCGAAATCGGCAGAAGCGGAGCGTCAGCTAGCAGAGCAGAAGCGGGAGGACACGGAGCGCAAACTGAAGGAACTGCAGGGAGACTTTGACGCTTTGTGTCGTTCGCCCAACACGCCTCTCCTGCGCAGCTACGGCGAGCTGGACCAGCTCCCCCTGCCAAAGCTCCGCTCCATCCAGAGCCAGCTACGCTCTGACCTAGACCTCATAGAAGGGGTAAGAAGGACCAGGTCCCAACACACATACGTCACCATGTCACATTTACACACACTCTAAGTAGAGCGTCGTACTCTTCTAAGCGGCAACATGAGTCAGTCATGCATGACGCACTGCATTGAATCTGTCCAAGTGTGACTGATGTTAACTCTTCTTTTTCTCAACACAGGTAATATATCAGCTTCAGTCAAAGAAATGTATAGTTTGCCAAAAGCATGATCGTTCCATTGTCCTGCAGCCTTGCCAACATTATGTACTTTGTCAGAAATGTGCGTCTGGTAAAAAGGAATGTCCTTACTGTAAGACGAAAATATCCAAGTGGTGATGTACAGCCATCCAAGGTACTCTTTAATGATTTAGCCCTTTGAAGAACTACTAAATACATATTATAATTATTATGCTTAAAGTTTCTAAATAGCATTTTTTTTGTGTTTCAGTATTTCATATAGTGATTGGATTGATCGATAGTTTTATTAGAATCTAATAAGTGGTGTTTGACTGATACAAAAATCAACTTCTTTAATGCAATACCTGTTTTTGTACAAGCTAGATTGTCCATTTTCAAAAAGCATTGAACAATTTCCCCTTTGTTATCGCTTTTGGCATTTATAGTCAGTTTGGCCCTGATTTGACTGTTAGCAACAAAATCATCGGCCATTATGACTATTATTATTATTACTACTAGCTGTGTGAAGAGGATTCATTTCTTGTTAAAAGCACTTTGTTGACTTGGAAAATTGTCTGAGGGTATTTTGTTTTCTTTGTAGAAATTTTGCTTTAAGCTGCTTTGTAGTTTGTTTTTCATTTCCTTTAGATTTATATATATTTTTGTTCCCAAATATGCTAAAGTATGAAGCTTTTGTGTGTACTGTGAAACATAATAGAATATTTCATTTTTTTCTTACTGTTAAATCATGGTAATAGTGTATATATCTTGTTAGTTTTCATATAAAAAATAGTACTAAATAGTAGTTATTACTTTCATTGTTACTTCAATTTTTCAATCAAATAAGTGCAAACTTTGAATGCATTTTAGGCATAACCAGCAGCTGTAATATCAGTAAGGCACATACTGTATGCTAAGGCATTTAGTAAATCAATTTCTCTGTCTTATAGTGACTATTTAGATTATGTAGTTGTTAGATGAGCACACGTGTTCTGTGGTCCTCGGCGACACAGAAATCGTTTCGTTTGTTTTTTGGACTTTAGCCTTGCAGATATGTTAGAACATATATCTGATTCCTGGCCACTCCCTCTTAAGTGCCTTGCCTTTAAAAAAAACACACACATTTGAAGCATCTGTGAAGAGTTTAGGATTGTAGTAAAACAAACATAGCTTGTGCAAAGTATGTATTTTTCTGTAGTACCATATTATTGGCCCAGTTCAGTACTAAAGACTTCACCCTTGTTGGTGCCTGAGCTCTAAGGTTCAGTCAAAGAATCGTCGTTCCCTCTTCATTAATGACGGTGCTTTTTGGGTGCAGCTTAGAAACGTTGAATCATCCTTAATTTGAAACTTGTAGGATGTTCAAATCAGGAAAGCGTGTGTTTCTTTGATGGCAAAAACTAAACTGGCTTAGTACATTTCTGTTTTATTGAAATGTGTAGAATTGTAGTGCTCTGTAGTGTTTACAGAAAGAAATCATTGGTGTTTTTTCGTATCCAGATTCGACAGTGTAATGTGCTTAGGTAATCTAATTGAAATGACCTGCTACTGTGTTATCTGAAACTTTTTTGTTTGTTTGTTTGTTTGTTTTCGGGGGGTTTCTTTTCATACTTACAGCATTAAGTTTGTGTGGTGAATTGTCAGGTACACAAAGGTGCAAGTTTTTTTTTTCTCTCTCTTTTTAAAAAACCGGGATTAACAGTTAACTTTAAAAGGGATGGTTATTGAGGATCTAATTGTCGAAGCCTACTTTCAACTTGACGAGGCGGAGACAGTGTGTGTGTGTATATATATTTGATTTCTCTCCGCTTTCTTGTGTTCGTATCCGAATCCACAAGGTCTGTATGTAGCTCTGATTTGTCACTGCATGTCAGTGTGTAACTTTTGTTAACCAGCTGAAGCTCTAGATCACACTGCCAAATGTATTTGTGTTGAGCAGACGTATCCAGTTGTTGGTCGAAGTATTCAAAAAATAATCATATTTCAAATGCATTGACTACGTGCTCATCTTTTTCTAGTCCGATCAGCAAAAGGCTTGTTCTTTTTTTTCGGTTAACTTTGATAGGTTGAAGCGGATCAAAGCAGCTTTGGGTATTGCGATGTTTCCAACACTCAAGTGTTCAAGAGCTTTTGCAAACATGTCACTTTGTTGAGGAATTAGTTCCATTGTTTGGTTTTTGGACCATGACGTTGGGGTTTGTGGTTGATGCAAACGCAAGAGTGCGGTCGAATCAAATGAACGTGGACTTTACTCAAATGAACCAAAGTGGTATTGTAGTTTATACTTGTTTCAAAGTTCAACTGAAGTGGTGTTCAATTACTATGTCAGTTTATTTTTTCCTTAAATGTTTAATTTGACAGGACAACTATGCCAACTGCTTTTTGCTGACAATATTAATGGACTAAATGCCCATTTTTGTAGTTTCTACCAAAGACCTTTACTATTCTTTGTTCTCTCTTCAATTTTATAACTGCGTTTTCATTGTAACATTCTGAGGAAATAGTCAGAAAATGACCAAATCTAGTATCTTATTTACATAATACGTGCATTCAAAACAAACAAGCTCCTAACGAACCACGATTCTTGATCAGCTTCATATGAAGATTGTGTTTCTTAGTGAAAAAAACAAAACGATGACATAGTATTGAATCGGCTGTAATCTACAGTGAAGGAATGTCACAGTAATGAATGAATATTTGTGTTAATATTCTTAAGTGGCCATATGAATTAGTGCTTATTTGAAGTATGTATTTTTTTTCTTCTTTTTATACTAATAGTACTGAATCGTAAACAATTTGAAACATTAGTTGTTGTGCACTACTTGGGATTTAAAAGTGTATACTCAGCCTGTAAGGTGCTCTCTTTAGTTTCCATTTGACTGGTGTTTGTTTTTTCTGCATATGAATTTAGAAATCTTCTAACTTATTATTGTTTTTTTTAACCTTGAAGTCTATTATTGTGTTGTCAATTGTCGTCTACCATTTTGATTGTTATGTAAAATGGGTCCCTTGTTCACACTAGTTGAAATGGCTGAGACAGACAGTGGGTTACAATTACCAGAACAGTTCAAATATAGCCTTAAACATCACTTTTTCGCCTAGTGACGATTGCCTGTCATAGTGGTACGTAAAAATTGTTCAAAAGTGTATTTTAAAGAAAAAAATAATGTAGCCTGCACTTAAATGTCTGATTTACAATCAGTCATCCTGCTTGATAACATTAAGGATCAAGTCTCTTTGGAACAAATTTGTGCCTTTCATGAAGCCAGATTGAAAGTATTCTTTGATTAAGCAAATGGGTAATTCAAGCTAACGAAATGAGCCGAATTTTAGTGCCTTGGGACGTTTTAATCTGTATTTCTCAATGCACGAGAGTCCGTCATGGATACTATTTAAATAATATTGAATTACTCTGCCATGCCTTTGAACATTTCACTTGGACTAATAAGCGATCCTGAAAAATGTATTACTGTTGAGAAGTCAGCATGACGATGCATGTAAACGGTGTCAGAGTAACAGTTGTTTTGCGATCGTATTCTCCACAAAGCGTAGCAGCTCATTTATGAAGTATGAACATTTTTAAAAATGAAGCTAGTCATTTCAAGTTTGTGCTTCCAGCGGATTTTCTGATATCGGTTTGCTTATCAGTGAACTTCAGTAGTGTAACGGCAGATCTTTTAGGACAGCACGGTTTTACAGACACGAAAGCCCTCTGTCTGCATCAGCCATTTTGATACTGTAATCTTTAACAGAATCGACCATTTAATGTTGACGTAAGACCAGGCATCTGCAATTAAAGAAGCACCAAGGACTCTTGTTCAGCAATGTGTAATGTATTGGAAGTTTACCATAATGCTCTGCAGTGGAAATAATCGTTTCTTTCTTTTGCATTCTTGTGGATTTTTCTTACGTTCATTTGTTTGTTTTTTCTAATTCTGTTCTCTATCAGTAGTGTGATTTATTGAACCTAAGGATTTATGCAATCTTGTATATACATATTACATATGAAACTGGTTAAATTTAGCAAACTAGCCAGGGGGGGTCTATTACAACAGTACATTTTTTGTAAGAGGCTAAAATGCTAACAAATTATATATATTAAAATTAAAAAGTTTTGTTTTTTTTGTGGAACCGCTGTTCCCTATAATTAATGTTACGGTTAATCGAACATGAAATCCCTTAATATTGAATGTACCATTCAAATTAGATTTCAAATGGGTCACTGGAATAACATAGAGAACCGTTAATCTATAATGATGTAGCACTAGTTTTGTGAATTGCGATACATTACAAATAAATTTATAAGTTAAACGCAATTGCAGTTTTCGAGTTTGTGTATTTATCCGTGTAACAATTTGATGGAAATACGAGATGTATTTTTCTCAGGGTTTTACAGGAGAACTGTAGAATAGAGAGAGAGATGTCCAATTTTCAAAGGAAACTGCAACTCACAGATTTATTAGCTCAATAGTCAAAACGAGGAAAACATTTATATTACGAGGAAAGAAACATATCCCTTATTTTGGTACAGTATGCATCGATATATAGAACAGCTTATATTCTAATTAGTGTTGAAATACTATACAATTTTTGCTGTCAGTATAATACTTTGTGTATGTGTTGTCAACACGAGACCTTAAAAAACATTTACTGGGAGTTCTGTGTTTAAGTTATGGAGGCTTCTTTATGGAATAGTTGTATGTTTTTTGATGGTCAGAGAGGATTTTTCTTCACTAGAATTACTTAAGATGGTATTATTTATAATGCATAATCTTTCTCTTGTAGTGTATCATTTAAAACAATTGTTAACACTTGTCTACACACTACAGCAGTTATGCAATGGTTTACAGAATTCATGGAATTATTTTTGTCATCTTGGGAATTAAATAATTTTTGATCTTTAACCTGCCTTGAGTGTTTTGTCTTCTTATTTCCACCATGAAGGTTGATTACTAATATATTAAGTACACTGAACCATTCTTTATTTGGCTCTTAGTGTATTTGAATTTAATTTGGTTAATTCATGACATTTAATAACTCTAAAATGTATTTGTGTCATTTCATTGTGTAAATACAGTTGAATGATGTGAACTACAGAAAAGGAAATGTTCACCACTGGATACCTATTGTCAATATCTCCTGGTTATTATGCTACGTGGTGATGGCTGTCAAGACCAAGATCGTCAAACAGGTAACACAGCAATTTCACAGCCTGCAGACACAGAAAAGTTGAAGGAAATCAAGGCGAACTCTTAAAAAAAAAATAAAAGTATTGGCATTAGACATATCCATATATACTGTGAACCTTTAGAGTGCTTTTAAAGAATATTCGCATTGTATTTGCAGTGGTGTTTAAAACAGTGCCAAAAGCTTGGTGAAAAGTTATGACGTGTTTGGCAGTCATCAGCATCTTAAACCCTCCAAAGAATGTATGTACATTTATAAAGCTATGTTTTGCATTATATTATCTTTGCATCCAATTACAAAAAAAAAACAATTACCGCTTATGCTGGGTGTTTCTAATGCAGTGTCCATTATCAGTCTCGCACAATTTTTTTCTCTTTTTCTAAAAGTCTTTATAACACTAGTTGAGTTTTTCTTTTATTATTTGCAAATAGGACTGGAAAAAGATTATTAGTGGTATTTCTCATTCACTATACGCTACAAGTTTACCCAATTTCCTTTCTGTGTTAAACATCATTTGGGAAATATTTAAAAAAAAAAATTAATTCAGAGTGGGGTTAATAATTCTGACGTCAACCTGTTAAAAGTAACTTTTTTGGCAGCTTAGGCATATTGACAATTCCATATACCATGATAATAAAAAACTTCAACAATTGATCACAAGATAAAAATTTGACACCCTCTTAATTAGCATTTACTGCTTTGACAAAAAAAAACACATTTTTAATGTACTGATAAAGGTTAAACAAATCTTTGTTAAAACATGAAAATCCTTAAACCAATAAGCTATGTTCACAGTATTGAAAATTTAGATTTGAAGCAAAGGAGTGAATTAAACAAACTAAATGACGAAGATACGTTATTGTGTACTTAAAGGCTTCAATAAGGGAAAAACTACATTTGAAGCAATGAGAATGACACAATCAAAAGCTTTAAAACCAGAGAAACATGAACTGTCTATTAAAAACATTTGAGTGACTTGATTGCTGTAATTCTTATTTGTAAAATTTTCTGCACAACATCACAGGTAACTTCCTTTTTCTACACAAATTCTGGTATAAAACTGCTTTTTTAAATAAATTGAACCGATGTAAATGATCCAATGAAATTAATTTTTTTTTAGATGTTAGTATCAGCTCCAGAACAGTGACAAAATTCACGTTTAGAAGATATAAAACTGATATCAACATGTAAGGCTTGTAGTTTGTCACTTCCGCCTAAATGAATCTACTGTTTTATTCACGTCACCTCATACTTCAGTTTTTCATCACATCATAACCAATCAAACATAGTATCTGACATGCCCCGCCCCCTTCAATATGCTTCTCATTTACTTTTCATTTGATTCCTGAGCTCAACCACACACACTGAAAGAGCGGTGATAAAAGAAACAGCTATTGGCTGTTTTTTTTTTTAAAGGTGGAGCTACATTATGTCCCACCCTCTCGTTATGTTTCTCTTGAGATTGTCAAACATTGAATAAAACTGCATATTTGAAAGCATTTCACACAATACCTTTAAAAGTTGATCACTTTTAATTTCTTTTAAAAATAGTTTTGCAATCTGCAACCCAATTGTACCCAAACTCTACTGGAATGACTGGATTTTGCCCAATATATTTCACAAAGCAATGTTAAATATGACCCTACCCTAAATTTCAACATCCATTAAAACTTTACATTCCAAAAAAAAATAATAATAAAGTATTTATTTTTTTTTTCTAAATTCTCTCAAGAAAAACATTGGCTCTTTTTAGGTCTGTTCACTTTGTTTCTTTGTGGCACTGTTGTGAAAACCCTCTTTTGGAACTTTTATTCTTCAAAGTGTAAGATATAATTTACTACATACCTCTTTTTTAAAGCGTGGGTAAAGAAATTCCCTCGTTACTCTCCAGAAGTCAGGTCTCTCCCTACAAATTCTACAGCAAGAGGAAGAAACTAAATGCATAACATTGTATAAAACTGCTGAAATATGTCATTTCAACACTGCTTGTACCTCTCAAGAATGATGTCAAAACAAGTAACGGCATTGTCTGCTTGCAAAACAATGGCAAGGCAGGGACCCTCACATAAAAGTTCTTCACCAGCAGAGGCCCTCAGTAACTCGCAAACGTGGCGTCTTTGTTTTTCTCCTAGCATGCAAAGCCTTCCTTCCAGCAGATGGCAGCCTGTCCTAAGCAGCCTCTGCAGCAGTTCTGAGAACAGTGGAGGCTGACTCTGCTGGAGGAGGCTGGATGGTATCAGCAGGCAGGTGGTCTGATAAAGAGCAGTGCAGACCAAAGGCCCTGCTGGCACTGAAACACAATAAACAACAACAGTTCCCATCCTCATTACAAAGGTCGATCGCAGCTAGTAAAACATCAACAAGTTTGGGTTTATGTTTGTCAATGACTCCGTTTTCTGATGTTTTGATAGAGAGGTGAGGAAAACACATTGCCTTGACCAAATTCTGATGAAAATTTGACAGCAGTTCGGAGGGAGTGCGAATGATCACAGTCCGAACTAGCTTCGGGATCCGAATACAAACTTGATATCTGGAATAAGATGAAAAGGTTTTGATTTAAACAACACTGTTGTGAAATATTGTTAAAGATAAAACAAAAGTTACAAGACCTGCTCGTATCTCATAAGGGAAGTTTCAGCGCAACACACGCCTCTTGGAAACACCAAC
Organism: Danio aesculapii; assembly: GCF_903798145.1. Taxonomy (NCBI): domain Eukaryota; kingdom Metazoa; phylum Chordata; class Actinopteri; order Cypriniformes; family Danionidae; genus Danio; species Danio aesculapii. The sequence continues at coordinate 52,732,755 of NC_079437.1, read as the reverse complement.
TTTATGTCTTCTACAGCCTTTCGATAAGATTGAGATCCTGTTTGAGACAATTCAAATAATGGGAGTTATTTAATCAGGGTTTCTTCTGTCCATTCCATATCCGTTTTCACACACACAAAAAAAAGGAAAACCAAGAAAATGGCAGTTTTGGCTCAATCTTTGATTTCCTCTCATTGGCCAACCAAATCTGAGCTCGCGACATCGCCCATAAAGCAATAGTCTCAATATATAATTAAAATAGGAAAAAATAAAATTAAAACAAATGGTGCCCTTTGTAATAGCCCCAGGGCCCAATGTGTTCTTTATCTGGTCCTGCTAACAACTATAAAAAAACTAAACAATAAAAAACTAAGTAAACAATATTAATTATTAATAGTCTATTATTATTTATCATTATTATTATTTAGGCCTACACTAGCTCTGAAACAATCATACAAACCAGGTGCTGCTTGGAAATGGAAATCTTTGCTCAGCATCAGGTGCACAGCAGCAAGAAGTTTGGCGGCGAACTATAGGCATATTATTCATTCATTCATCTTCTTTTTAGCTTAGTCCCTTTATATTATTATTATTTTTATTATAATAATAATTATTATTATTATATAGGCCTTGAGTGCTGTCGCCTCACAGCAAGAAGCTCGCTGGTTCGAGCCTTGGCTGGGTCAGTTGGCGTTTCTGTGTGGAGTTTGCATGTTCTCCCTGCGGTCGCGTGGGTTTCCTCCGGGTGCTCCGGTTTCCCCCACAGTCCAAAGACATGCGGTACAGGTGAATTGGGTAGGCTAAATTGTCCGTAGTGTATGTGTGTGGGAATAAGTCTGTATGTGTTTCCCAGTGATGGGTTGCAGCTGGAAGGGCATCCGCTGCATAAAACAAATGCTGGATAAGTTGGTGGTTTATTCCGCTGTGGCGACCGCAGATTAATAAAGGGACTAAGCCGAAAAGAAAATGAATGAATGAATGGATATAGGCATTGCTCGGAAGCAATCATGCAAACCAGGTACTGCTCGGAAATGGCTATCTTTGCTCAGCATCAGGTGCACAGCAGCAAGACGTTTGACAGCGAACTATGACCTTATTTTATTGACAAATGTGTAAATGCTGCCAATTTACGTTTTTATTTAATGTATGCATACGCAATGAATTGATCAGTTAGCCTGATAACTGATCAAATGATAAAATATGTAAACTTACATTTACATTTACATTTAGTCATTTAGCAGACGCTTTTATCCAAAGCGACTTACAAATGAGGACAAGGAAGCAATTCACACAACTATAAGAGCAGCAGTGAACAAGTGCTATAGACAAGTTTCAGGTGTGTAAAGTCTAAGAAGCTAAGCATTAGTTAAAAGTTTTTTTTGTTTTTTTTGAGAGAGAGAGAGAGAGAGAGAGAGGGCACAGTTAGTGGTATAGCCAGAGGGCAGTTGCAGATTAGGAAGGAAAGTGGAAACTTAGTTTATATATATATATATATATATATATATATATATATATAACTAAATAATAATAATAATTAAAAGCCGTGGTGCTGATTCGCAGAGGACTTGTATTTTGAGGGCAACGTCACAAGCTTAGATTTGGTTGGCCAATCAGTGGAAAGAGTGCGTTTCAGCACCGCCTACATGTGTACAATGAATTGTAAAGTAATTTATCCATTCTCCTACCCTATACCAAAAAACGAAAATCAAGCCAAAATCTTATTTTTTTCTCGTTTTTTGTGAGCAAAAGAAAAAACGAAAAACAGCCGTTTACTTAGTTTTCCTCTTTTGTTTGAAAATGGATATGGAATGGATGGAAGATACCCTGATTTTATTATATTGCCATACAATTTAAAGCATTGTAAGCAAAGTCTCACCATAGATGCCATTATGGAGTCTGTCAGAGCCAAACTGGGCCCTCCATAGTGTCTGGTCTACAGTACGGGCTTCAATGGGATCCTCAGGACCCATAAGTTCCCACAGCCTCATTACGGCATTCTCTCTCAGTAAACCCAAAGCTAGTGAGGGCCCAGATCTCAAATACTCCAACTCCTCAGTGGGATCCTGGACATTGATGAACATGTGACAAATGGCTTCCAACGCAAATCCAATTTTAACTAAATCAATATTACATGGATATGTTCCCATGTAAAAAAAAAAGTTCACATAATTGTGGTGAATATGCTTTTGTTGTGGGATTATATGCAAGATTGTCATTGAGTATTGAGATAATATTTCTTGTAGCGATATTTCAGACAGACAATATAGTCAAACTTCAATAGACTAACTCAAAGATTGCAGTAGTTGTAGATGTGGAACTGAATGAATAGTTCTATAGTGTACTTCTTTGGCACAGGGGTCTAGAATAAATGAGATTATTTGCTTTAGGCAACTTAGAAGAGAAGAATATTTTAACCTGTTTCTCTGGTGAATGTATCAGTGCGTTTGCCATTCTTGAGTCCAGCAGAAGTACACGCAAGCCCACTAGAGTATATCCGTTCTGTTTGATTAGGGTTAGAATTTTACCAAAGCAGTGTCTCCAGGCTCCAGGCTTGAACAGAGCCAGAGTCAAAAGTGGCTCTGGGCCTGAAGAGTACAGAGGGAAGAAGCTGCAAGTAAAAACCTTGAAAGACAGCTCCAACAAGGACATGTACTGGGAGGACATCACTTACCCAGTGTCATGTAACTGTAAAGCAAATGACCTGAGGGGTTGTCAGAGATTCACAATCAGTTCTCAGAGTACATGGGACAAGTGAATATATATTTTGGCTTGGTCATGTGCATACCTGAAGTGTCAATGTGATAAGGAGGCAGGAATTTCAGAAATGGACGACTGCTGTGATCTGATGAAGGAATTGTTATATACATCACTTCTGTTGCAAAATGAAAGACCAAACTGTTATCTACACTAAACCTCACCAGGGACCAATTCTGACTCCGAGAAGAAGAGGCAGGTCTGTCTGAAAGCTGTCTCAGGAGTGGGGGACATCAAAACATGAAGGGTTCCTGGATAATTGTGCTGTAATTGTTGGCGTAGACTGTTGAATGCCCTCACTCTTCTTAGAGCCAAGATCAGGGCAGGAGTGGATGTCAGACTTTGCACACTGCTTTGCCATTCTCTTTCCCCAATCTCAAAAGGACTCAACTCTTGTGCCTGTCGCCGGGACAGCTGGGACACCCACTTCAGTGCCAGCAACTCAAATCCCTCGTGTCCTGTTTGTGCAAGATAAGGTAGACACAGACAGTAGACAGACACTGAAACTAACTAACAGTGATTTACTTACTATTTGAATAGCTTTAATAACTGGTTCAGATTAGCTTAAATAGTACTATAGCTTAACTGTTTAAGTAGAGATTGTTTACCTGCTGGATCTCTCCTGAGAACTTTATGAAGAAACTTTATTTCATTCTCCATAATGTTTTGACCAGTCAGTGTGAGAATCACCACCTGCTCTGCATCTGGACAAGAGGGATACGCATGCTTGGACAGGACCATGTGGCTGGACTCTGGAATGGTCCACATGTGCCCACCTGTAGGACATCTTTTTAATGTCAAAAATACTCTTGGCTGCTAAGTAGACAGCTTATTAATATGAAAGGTATTGTGCATACCCAGAATGTTATGATGGTTTTTAGAGTAAGGTATGGTGTAAAAGCAGACTTCTGGCCCAACAGCTTCTGTGAATCTTGCCTGGATTGATCCAATAAGGCCTTCTACAACAAGCTCGTTCATCAGACCTTCATAAAAAGAAAGAATTTGACTTTTAGAGAACCTCTGTACAGCTAAAGAGTGACTGATACAATTGGTAGTATGGTACGCTTTTATGGCCATTTTCACTGTCAAAAGGTACCTAAAATGGCCCGTTTCCACTGACTGGTACGGTAAGGGTCAGTATAGGTCACCTTTATCAGTCTTGCATCTCCACTACCTAAAGGGTACCAAGGGTACCACGTCATGTTCTCGCTTGAGGAGATGTCAAGGAATCATTCGCTCCTTCCTTTTTTTCGTGCTTCACTCCCGCGTTTGTGTTTATGTAAGGATTGGATTTCAGAAGCACTTCAATCATCATGTGCATGTTATCATTATCAGCTCAAGAAGTTATTTTATTTTAATATTAAAATAAAGTCATTATTTTAATATGCACTCGAGCAGAGAAAATAAAACTGCTTGCACTTTTAGATGGCCTCATAAAACAAAAACAGGACACAGCATATTTTGTTCTTCTTGGCTTTGTGGCTGTACATCAAGACAATGAAAATGTTTGTCTGAGCGTGGGTCAACCATGGCTTGTTATATGCATATAGTCTTACGAAGTAATGTCTCGGCTGTGTATTTAAAAATGGTGTTTTCTTTGTTTTCATTCTTCTGCTTGTGTATGCGCGAGTGACGCTTCTCTGTAAACCAATAGCTTTCAGCTGCGCATCTAGCTCCGCATTTTTGTACCCTTTTGTCATGCTAGGTACCCTTTGCAAAGGGTGTCCAAAAAGTGGTGCGGTACGGTTAATTTTTAGGTACCTTTTGATAGTGGAAACGGCCATAAAAGCGTACCATACCATACCACTCAGTAGAAAAGGGCCAAAAGTGAACCGTACGTACCACTTTTTGGGTATCCTTTCGAAAAGGTACCTAGCCCAACAAAAGGGTACCAAAAGTCGGAGCTGAACGCTATTGGTTTACAGACAAATGTCACTAGCGCATGTACAAGCCAGGAGTATGAAAACAAAGGAAGAGCCATTTTTAAATACACAGCCGAGACATTACACCACAATAATATATACATATAATAACAAGCTATGGTCGACCCAAGCTTAAAAAAAAAACCTTGGCGTTGTCTTGATGTACAGCCACAAAGCCAAAAAGATAAACCTGTTGTCCTGTAGTTGTTTTACGTGGTCGTCTAAAGCGCGAACGGTTTCACTGTCATTGGAGCTCGCAATCGCTTGCCACGCTTCTATATTTGAAATTACGAACTTCTTCAGCTGATGATGATAATGTGTACATGATAATTGAAGTGCTTCTGACATCCGATTCTTTCAGAAACATTCAAATGTGAGAGTTAAGCGGGAAAAACAGAGAAGCCAGAAAAAACAAAGTAGCAAATGATTCTTTCAGCCACCTAAAACATGAACAAACTGCCATGCTTAACTATTATCATCTCCTTTTGGACTATTATGAATTGAAATGGCGCGTACTGTACCACTCAGTGGAAGCGGGCCAAATGTGTCCTATCTGAACACTCTACCTATCGGGAGTCTGGAAGAGTATCTAACTGTGCTTTCTCTCCTCATGAGCAGCACCAGGCAATGAGAGGACAGCTCAACCTGTTCTCCATCCAGAGACACTGTGGGAGCATGACAAAACGTTGCAACCTAATGGAGACAGACAGCATTTCCAGACAAATACAATCAGCATCAGTGTCATGGAAGTGTCCCACTATCAGCTTCAATATATCTCTGCACTTGTACATGCTCACTGTTGGGTTTATTTACCTGCCTAGTGGTGAGACCCAAAGATTGAGCTTGTTTCCTGGAGAGCTGCACCCTTTGAAGTCCCAACAGACTGAAGCCTGTTTTTGCACATGCCGATAGTATATAGCTGTAACAGCATGGTCCAACCACAGGAGACACAAGAAGAAATAAATCCCCTGTTAAGGGACACAAGGAAGGGGTTTACTTTATTTACAGCATTATAGTGATGTAGTTTTTATTTTCTAGTCACCTTTCACTGTGGCGCATAAACTTGCTGGAGAAGAGGTCTGAATATGAGAAACTCTGTCTTCTGTTTCACCAGAGTTCTGAATCCTATAGTAGTGATAACAAGAGTCGGCTAGTTCAAAGGAACAGTTCATCAAAAATAAAATATAGCCAAAGAAGATTTTGAGTAAACTTTCATCCATTTTTCTTTCACATACGTAGGTCAATGAGACCCAAAACTGTCAAGTACCAAAAGCTTTACAGATGGTGTGAAATCCATGACTCAAACTTCTAAAGAAAGACGATCACTTCATTTAATGAAGTGTACAGTTAAGCTTTTATTCCTTCTCAAATTAAATTAATATCAACAAATCGAAACGGTGAAATGTCAATCTTGACCAAATCTTTTACATTATTTGTTGTAACCCTTCAAACTATATTTTGATTCAATGAGAAGCAAATTCTTCACGTTTGATTTCATCATCCAAAGTGATCTTCTTTTTTAAAAAGACTCAAGATATTGTTTCAATTATTTGTTTTCATTTAACTCTTAAAGAGCCCCTATTATTTTGAAAATGACCTTCCATGCAGTGTGTAACACAGCTCTAAGTGAAGTGAAATATCCAGCTGAGGCTTAAATCTGAAAGTGCAGCGTGTTTAAAACTATTGATTCATCTATAAAAGAGTCGACTCATAGTGGTTTGAAGGAATCGCCGCAGTAACTAGTCTTCAGCCGTGTCGGTGTGACATTGATTTGGAACTCAAGCCCCGCCCATTTGTTGCGCACACAAACCCAAGAAAATTGAAACCCCATACCCCTCTGTGCTCTGAAGTGTCAGGGAAAGTTAGTGTTATTTTCCCTACCCAGTCGGTCAGTGGTTGGAAGTTTACTTTTGCAAAAATACCTCAGCATTATAGCCCCAGCCTTGTGCTGTGTTCCCATCATTTTTCTGACGAGTGCTTCAGCAATCTACACGCTTGCTAAGGGGGATTTGTCGGACGTTTGTTAAAGGAAAGATCAGAAAAGACTATTGATGTATAGGACTTTGTAAGTGCTTGACAGGAACTTTACAGTGCACAGTTCATCGATAAGTTTCTTCCTCCATTTTAAAAGTGTAAGTAAATGCGAGCTTACGATCTACAGATTACGGTCTGACATTGCTATGGCCACTATCAGCTGTTTCTACACATGTGTGGTAGTCAAGTTTCCAAAAAATTCAGCTTTTGCCACTGTGTGGATTAATACTGAATGTGTGTCACTGTTTTTACTTATGATTAAGAATAGAGCAATATGCTGGTGTTAAACTGCATTGCTTTAATGCACTCCTGCATTGGCTCACACATACACTCTGCACTCTGACTACTTGTTGATAAGCCATGCTGGGCATTTCTCTCTGTCTCACGCTGAATCGACCAATCACCGCAGATTAGCATCGCGTTAAGGAGGGGTTTGGGAACAAATGAACCGCTGAACGAATTATATGAGAGTCCTTGGGCTAATTAGGTAAAAGAAACGCATATTATAAGACAGTGAAAGTGTTTTTTGACATTGCATGCATATTAGCCTGTTGTTGGAGACCCCCAAAACCAAAATTAAATTTTTTATGCATAATAGGGGCTCTTTACAGTTTATAACTTTATTTATTCATTTTTTTTTAATTTTGGCTTCCACTGACCTATGTACAAATACAGCTGTAATATCTTGGAACATCACAAGGACAGAATTTAGAAACTATTTCTTCAAAAGTATTACAGTGCTTACATTGACACTGCGTTTTCTGCTATTCTACCACCAAAAAATAAGCAGAGCCCCAGATGCACACGATTGGCAAGACGGGGTGAGTACAGCAGGGGCTGGTCCTGACTGTCAAGGTAAAGGGCGTTGATGGATGCTGGATCTGTCCGCCTTGCCAGCTGGAAATCTGATGGCCCTGTGATCTCCTGCCACACTGAGTTAGCGTAAGGGCCCCGGAAAGCCATGATGAGCACTGGCTGATGAGTATGTTCCTTTCCATGCATAAATGACTTGTTCACTAGAAGAAAGGATATTTTTAACCCATGCAAATTGTATAAATGCTCTATAGTTATAGTGGAAGATGATACCTGTAAAGTTTGTTAATAACTCTTGGAGCGGATAGAGGAAACGAATACCACACACATCTAGACCTGATTTGGAGACTAGATCAAGTGTGTGGTGCATTGCCAGTGGGTTACAAAACAAGGCTCTGCCTATCAGAACAAGTGCTGTCTGAAAGAAATAATAATAATAAAGAAATCATAAAATGAGAAGACATTTAATGAAAGTTATAGGCTGCAATTACACTGCAGATCTTGATGGTTAATTCCGATTTTGTGACTGTATCCAATTTTTTTGATGACTGGCTTACATCATCTTTTAAAAGTGACTCCTATCCGATTGTCTGCATTTACACAGCACACGGTAAAGATGCAATGACTAGGAAAAAAAGAGCGGGAGCTGACTGACAGCTGATAATATAAGAGCGCCCTTTTCTCCGTTCCTGTATTTAATCTGTTAACAAGTTTATTTATTTTTTTTATTTTTTTCTACAATTTTTTTAACTTCTTTTTTACTATTAAAGTTATTCTACTATAGTTTATGACAGAAAAGCTCTCATTTTGCCATCTTCTTTTAATCTAGGCTTTTTTTAAACCAGTAGGCATTTTAATGTCATGTCCATGGCATGATTTGTGCATGTGATGTATGCAAAAGTTTTATATTAGTTTATATTGTTTACGTGGGGGATATTGCGCTCTCTTGCTCTCGATCTCTCTCAATAACATGTTTAAATAGTTGTGCTACATGACAATATAAAAGCTTTTTTTAGTTCTCATGTATGAAATTTAAGGTTTGGGAATCTGCTGAAGTCTGTTCTGGAATGAAAGTGCCAGAGTTGACGTCATTCATCACAGTTTTTAATGACACCTGACTCACATTGACAAGTGAAAATCCGATCTACCTGCTTACACTGCAGACACGAGGGCACATTTTGTATAAATTTCCACATATTAAAGTAAATCAGAATCTGTGTGAAAATGTCCATATTCGATCTGTTCCACATGGGAGAAAAAAAATCGGAATTGAGTCACTTGAACCATGCAGTTTAAATGCAGCCATATTGACATTTGGCTTTTACCTCAGTATGACAGTTTTGAAAACTTGTGGTCTCTGCCCTTTTACATTTTTGGTTCCCTGTTTCCAGAGTTTGCCAGTAGAATCCTGGTATCACACTAAAGACCTTGTCAACAGCCTTTAAAAATAGAATAGATAACAAAAGATTCAGAGTACTGTTCTTAATGCACTTACTGTACTTTGTACCTAATTACAACAATTGGGTAATAATAGGTATTAAAACCAAACATAAAACATTTAAACCTAATCTTAACTCTTAACCTAATCTTTACCTAATATTGCTCAGTACTTTCTTATGTCTCAATGACAGTAAACATTCTAAATAAAAAATACCTCTGGATTCGGGTTGACAGAGATGAAGCAGTCCAGGTAGGATGAAGGCAAGTGAACAAGTGCAGGATAAGGCTGTTCCTCCACTAAATTATTAAGCTGAGCTACCCAGGACGCAACAGTCTTCAACGTTGTCTGGGCAAAGAACTTGCAAACTCTTCTGTAAAATTTGTTCTCGTCCACTTCAACCCCCCTCATCTATAAGAAAAAATACAGGATTCCAATATAACATTGAACTTTAATCCATTAAGGCTTTATTTGGTCCTAAGTTATACTGTGTTCTTAATTACTATGTACCTACATTTACATTAGTCATTAAGTACAATGCATTTATGTACATGCATGTTTTTTCCATTGCGCCTTTATTTTTTAAAAATTCTGTGTGTAATTACATCAGTAATTATTTTCTGTAATTACACTGTTGAGCAATTCCTTACACCTTATCTACAATGTAAAGCCCACAAAGTTAAGGTAACTCAAACCATTTGAGCAAACCAATTGCAACAAACCATTTAAGTTCAAAAACGAATCCTAATGAGTACTGTGAACCTAATCCATTTGAGTGAAAGAAGCAATTCGAGCCTAGTAAAACCCAATAAATGATGAGAAGTCAAACCAACTGAGTACTGTAAAACCCAATAAGTTAAGGCAACTCAACCCGTTTGAGAAAACCGATTGCTACAAACCATTTGCATAAAAAAACTAATCTATATCTATACTGTGTACTTACTTTATTTAAGTTGAAGCAATGAGGTATTTAATTTACTCATTACCTTTAACACTGAGCTCAAAACTCTTTTCAAATGAGTAGAATTAACTTTGGTCACACCTTATTTTGATGGTCTGTTTGTTGAATTTAAGTTACATTGCATCTACATGCCTACTAATTCTCATTAGTTTATAAGTAGACTGTTGGGGTTATGGTTAGTGTAAGTTGACATGTACTTGCAAAGTTTCTTATAGTCAGTTAAATATCTGTTTAGCAGCTGTATTAACAGATAATAAGCAGACAGTATACTAATAGTCAAATGGACCATAAAAATAAAGTATTACCTTAACTGTCAGTAAATTTTGAGTTAACTACACTCATTTCATTTGATAAAGTTGATTGTTGAGTTTACAGCGTTCTAGATATATAAATATAAGTGTAATGTACTTATTGTGTTCATATTACATTGCACAATATGGTGCTATTGAGGTGGGATACCGGTAAGATTGGGGACAGGTTTGGTGGTGTGGGTAGATTTAAGGGTGGGATAAAGTGTAAGGAATGGCTCAACAGTGTAAAATTGAATGTGCAGAAAAATATACACTAATCACAAAAAAATGTACACAGATTCAGAGTGGGCCAACCATTATTTTTAAATACACTGAATCTACATTTGTGTGTGTGTGTGTGTGTTTAGCTTTTCATTTTCTGCAGATTACATTTTTACCAGTTGCTGAAACCATAATTAAAAGATCCATATATTTAATAAATAAAGTTATGTTTTGGACTCACCTTGAATTTCCTACTGCCAGTCAGACCATCCCCAAGAGACACAGCACAGATGTACAAAACCAAGCTGTCTTCCATATACAATTGCTGCAGTCCAGCCACCCAGAAAGGGGCATCAAACGTATTACCTTTTCCCATACACGTCTTAGGATCGGTCTATCACAGAACAGATAACAAAAAGATGAAATGTAGAGTATTTGGTAAAACACTTGCAAAGACTACAGTATTTCTGTAAAAGAGAAAACAACAGACACACCAAAGACATGAACCATGCTATCAGTGCATTGTAAACGTGCGATTTGATTAGGATTGAATTGGCGGTCTGTGTTTTCCGGTGCGTTCTTCCCACCACCACACCAGGACTGGACAAGGACACAGTCAACAGCAAACAGTCCTTCATGTGGAGATCTGCAGGTAAGGCGTTTACAGAAGGAAGGTAGGATGCTTCCTAAGGGGAGTGAGTACAGCAGTGTTTACTCTAAAAATGAAAACTGTCTCCATTGCATATGTTATACATCAACCGCTAGTAACTCACAGGGTCATACAGAATATGAGTCCTCTCAGCCGCATCACCCCTGTTATTTGCCGAACGTTGAGGTCTGAATGTTTGCAAACACTCGAGATCTTTCTCATATCTGATTTTATGATTGTGGTGCTCTCTTTGGAAATGGAGATAAATGTAAATGTTATGTTGTGTTCATTTCTTAGGATGAGAAAAATGTACGATTATTATGTACCTTTGTTTGTTTCCAGCAGCCTGAATGTGAGGAGACTGAGAATTCTGTTTATGGTCATATTTTGAAGGCGAACAGCAGACATTGACCTGCTGAATACCAGGTTCACTGCGGCGAGATTCAGAATCCTGAAGCTGGTTTTCTTTTATAGTTTTCCCTGAAGAGTTTTCCTGCCTAGCCTCAGCAAAACCTTGTGGATTTCTCAAGCTCACAGACACCTCTGACATACATTGTTTTGACTGTCTTGAGTTGTGGAGTGGTAAACGCTTTCCTGCGAATTCTCTAGAAATGTAGAATAAACTTGAGTTATAGCTGAATGTATGGTTGGTTTTAAAAAGGAGTACATTTTACTATACATTTATGCTATTCATTACCTGCAATACAATGGGCTATATGAACAGCTAGTGTTTTTCAGCCAACGATAAACATCCGGTGAAAGGTTAATCTAATTATTTTCAATTTCATAATGTTCCTTTAACAGCATCAATGTTGTAATTTAATTCAAATATAATCAGTTAAATAGACTAAAGCATTAATTTAGTTGTTCAGGTGTAAAACAAGATGAAAGACAGTGGTAACACTAGTGCAGAAACTCCATTGAAAATACTGGGGTAAAATAAATTTTCATAAAAACATGGTAGGGTAAAAATGGAATTTAATTATTCTTGTCTGGTCTGAGACCCACTTTTTATTGGATATATACAGTTGAAGTCAGAGTTATTAGCCCCCCCTTTGAATTTTTTTTTTCTTTTTTAAATATTTTCCAAATGATGTTTAACGGAGCAAGGAAATTTTCACAGTATGTCTGATAATATTTTTTTCTTCTGGAGAAAGTCTTTTTTTTTGTTCTCAGCTAAAATAAAAGCCTGTCATTCAATGATGGCAGAATCATTATTGTATAACAAACAGTGTAATGAACTTCAGAAATCATTCTAATATTCTGAATTGCTAGTAAGGAAAAAGGTCTTGGCATAGTCAATTTTGTCAATAAAGAACTAATGATATTTAATTTAAAAAAATTCAAATATTTCCCAATTGGTTTAGCAAGCAAATTATTTTTATTTTGGTTAGAATAAAAGCAGTTTTTAATTATTTTAAAAAATTATATTAATAATTGTAAGGTCAAAATTATTAGCTCCTTTAAGCTATTTATTTATTTATTTTTTGATAGACTTCAGAACAAACCATTGTTATACAATAACGCATTTAACATGCAGCACATAAATCTGCAAACATGAGAGTAGGCACTACTGTTTAAGTTTTTTTAATGATTTAGAAAAATGTCTTACAGCAAGGCTGCATTTAGTTACAGTATATACTGTATAAAAATACAGTATTATGGTTAAATTAACAATACTTTATATCTGAATATTCTTCAAAATTTGTATAACAAATAGTTTAATGAACTTCAGAAATCATTCTAATATTCTGAATTGCTAGTAAAAAAAATTCTTAGCATTGTCAATTCTGTCAATAAAGAAATAATGATAATTAATTAGGATTTTTTAAAATATTCCTCAAATTTTTGTTTAACAGAGCAAGGGCATTTTCACAGTATGTCTGATAAACTTTTTTCTTGTGGAGAAAGTCTTCTTTGTTTTATTTCGGCTAGAATAAAAGCAGTTAAAAAAATGTAAAAGCCATTTTAAGGTCAAAATTATTAGCCCCATTAAGCTATATTTTTTTCGATAGTTTACAGAACAAACCATCATTATACAATAACTTGCCTAATTACCCTAACCTGCCTAATTAACCTAGTTAAGCCTTTAAATGTCACTTTAAGCTGTATAAAAGTGTCTTGAAAAATACCTAGTAAAATATTATTTACTGTCATCATGGCAAAGATGAAATAAATCAGTTATTAGAAATGAGTTCTTAAGATTAGAAACTCATCACAGATTTTCAAAGAATTCAGATCTTAAACTTGGCGATTTTGTAATGGAAACACAGGCTGGCTGGCTGAAAATTAAAAGTCTGTGCATATACCTCATTAATCCACCAGTATGTTCTTTCAAATTATTATTTTTTTGTATTGTATTGTATTATAATAAGATCTTCAAAACATATACAAATTTTGGAAGTTTTATGTTACGGTAGAAGTATTCCAAGCACAAAATTTAGTTACCTTTTCTGTCCATTTGGTATTGCAATTGTGTTAGTGGTCATCTTAGTGGAGATAATTTTCTTGTCCAGGTTTGCAGGACATATAACGCTGTCACTCTGGCTAATGCCTGATAGTTTTGTTTGAAATTCATTTGTGCGCAAATCAATATATATGGTGGGAGAATCGTCATTGAGTTGTAATTGTGCTGAGCTCCTTTTAAAGTCCACCATCTCTCTCCCAGTTGCTCTAGGAAAGTCACAAACACATTTAACATGCAGCACAGAAATTTGCAAACATGAGAATATGCAGTACTGTTTAAGTTTTTGATGATTTAGAAAGAGGTTTCACAGCAAGACTGCATTTAGTTGATCAAAAATACAGTATTATTGTTAAAATAACAATACTTTCGTATCCGAATATACTTTAAAATGTCATTTATGTCTGTCATATAATGATGGAAGCATCGTTGTATAACAAACAGTTTAATGAACTTCAGAAATCATTCTAAGATTCTGAATGTCTTAGCATTGTCAATTCTGTCAATAAAGAAATAACAATGATATTTGATTAGTTTTTTGAAAGCTGTAGCATTTATTATATTTTTGATCAATTCAGTGCATGCCTGCTCAATAAAAGTGCTAATGAAAAACACTGACCCCATATTTTTGTGTAATTTACCGCCATAATAATAAATTAGACAATTTAACTGTACCTGAGAGATAATTCTTGTATATTATCAGTTTTGACTGGTTTTATTTCCATTTCATTTACTTTCCTCTCACAAAAAGCAACCAGCTGCTCCATTAAATCATTTTCATGCACTTCGCTTTCATTGTCTATGAAAAAGGAAAAGATCCTTTTGTGTTCATCTGAAATGTAGTGTAACTGTAAATGAATAAAACAGTGGCTGCAATCCAACCTTTTAGTGTATCAGCTTGAATTGGCTTGACAAGAGGTTTATGTTGCGTTAGAGTCTGAAGGACGTGGTTGAGATCCCAGGTATCAAGAGGCTGTTGAGATAATAATTTGTTACATATGCCTTTATTTAGTATCCCTGGGCTAAAAATTTGATTAAACACATCCTAACTTACTGTCAGTGATAAAACAGAACAGAGCTGGTTTTCAATCCATTCAGTCTTGTTTGCTGAAGGATTGCTTTCTGTTTTATGTTTCACTCTTTCATTAATTGGTCCTTCTGTGTTGTGACCAATAGGAAGCAGATGATAATAGTCACCTTTTTGTTCATCAGCAGTCCAGGATGGCAAGAACTGCAACAGATTTGAGTAAATATTTTGTCAAAGACAATGAGATCTAAGAAATTATTACGTTCTCTCACACACACACACACAAACACACACCTTGACTTCTGGCTTTTCTAAATTGGTCCCTTTCAGAGAGTGACTCACTGGTGGATGATGATGAAGAATAGATACGTCTTCTTCGTTGTCAGACTGCAGAGTAAAAAGTGAAGTTCAGTGCATTTCTGTTACTAATAGCAAAACTTGAATATGATTGTGATTTAATTGTAAAATTAATTGTGAAAAAGAGGCTACAATTCACATGGACCTCAACTTTCAAAGTTCAACCTGCCACAGGAGCTGCTCATACAGTTCTACTTAGCTGTCATCCAATCCATCCTCTGCACTTCAATCACCGTTTGGTTCGGCTCAGCTGCCAAAACCGACCTCCGTAGATTACAGCGAATAGTCCGGACTGCTGAACGAATCACTGGCACTACCCTTCCTACACTTCAAGAACTGTACTCTTCCAGAGTGAGTAAAAGGGCTCGCAAAATCACTCTGGACGCCTCACACCCAGCACACTACCTGTTTGAACTGTTACCGTCTGGTCGGCGCTTCAGAGCACCAAGCACAAAAACAGCCAGACACAGGAAAAGTTTCATTCCTCAGGATATCTACCTTATAAACAGTTAAATATTCCCCTACTGTGCAATAAATATGTGCAATACTTTCTCATACGCACTTGTAGACAGCACCTTATATCAATATACAATGCAATACCTTCTCCATTTGCATCTGTACACTGCACCTTATAACCTGTATATTTCTAACAAATCTGTACACACAATTTAACATCCAGATTTTTTGACTAACTGCATCCCTGTTTAATGCTTGTCTTTTTTTTCATATTTATTTATTTATTTTGTGTTGTCACTTGTCACTTTATGTACACTGCTTCTGTAGCCAAAACAAATTCTTTGTGTGTGTGAAGCACATTTGGCAATAAAACTGATTCTGATTCTTTCCTTTGGCCACGGTTATATATAATAAATAAATAAAACACTTGTTACTCTGGTCAATTGCCATTTACTGAAAAGCAAAAGCCATAAATGATAATATTTTCATTTAAAAATATTATCAAACTAAGACTAATCCAATTTCATTAACTATGTTTGCTTTTATTAAATTTATTCGTCGTTAGTTTTGTTAAGGTTTATCAGAATCAATCATCCCGTTTGATACGACGATAAAAGACACTAGTGAAATATTATCTTCAGAGAGCAACTTACTGATGACACGTCAGAGTCAAGAGTTGGTAAATTGGATAAATTCCTCTGCATTTCTGAAGGTGAGTGCCTTTCCTCTTAAAATACTGTAGTAAACAGATGGCCGGTGTTCACTCTGAAAGTCTGAATGCGGTCTGGCGACTCCAGCAAAACAGAAACTGTAGTTGACATGGCGACCACACGCACCGTATAGACGCCGCTTTGTTGACACTGGTTGGCTTCTCTGTCAGTTTGGCGCGAAATTTGCTAGTTAACAGAAAAGTTTTTGTAATGATATAAACGTGTAAAAATAAATAGGCAATATTATTTAATGTTAATATGAGGGAAACAATAATATTAACGTGTAAAAAGGCTATGTAACATATATATATATATATATATATATATATATATATATATATATATATATATATATATATATATATATATATATATATATATATATATATGCTAATATGAAGAAAACATGTTAACCTTTGCGAAGTTAACCAAGATCATAGTAAACTACTATATATAGTAATAATAATAATATATAATGATTACTAATGATTACCATTTCTTTTGTATAAGCTACCTTGGTTTAATTTAGCAAAGCCATTTGGCTAATTCATGGTTTTGGTTTAACCTATAGAGCTAAATAAACATTTTGTGTGTATTTTCCAATATACAATATAAGGACACCACTTATGAAAATGAATCATGTATTAATAGCAAAAATCTAGTAATGGATGTCTTAATTATATGTATATACATTGTTTGTAAAACAATGTAGAATGGCAAGACCATGTGATTGTCATAGTTTAATTTTGACTTTATTTATTTTGTAGTATGGCTAAATTATTGGTTTGTTCATGGCATTATTTCAATAGATTTTTTTATTTATTTACGCCTTTAGACATTCTGTCAACTAAGTAAATTTTCATCTACATAATAACTGACAGTAGAGTATTATTGTCTCTAGACCAGTGGTTCCCAAAGTGGGGATTGGGACCCCCTGGGGTGTCACGGACAATGACAGGGGGTCGCTTGGTGATTTCCAAAAGTCAAATAAATTTTATTAAACTATTAGAATGACCATTTTTTAAACCATAACCCACAGAAGATAAAAAAATAGTTCAATAGTATAACAGTTAAAATAGTACAATAGTTAAAATAGTACAACAACATGCAAATATAAAAGCTATCAGCCTTTAAATTATTATTATTTTTCATATGTGTTTACATTGTTAAGAAAACAGCAAGTGTCAGCTGCAGCAGATTTTATAGCACCAGGTTAAACCTTTATGGCAATCAATTACATTAAAAATAATTACAGGCCACAACTAAATATTGAGAATGATCTCTAATTGGTGGTCTCCAAGATCAAACACAGAATTAGACTTGTGCTGAAGACATTGTGTCCACCAGTTTCATTAGTTGAGGTTAATATTAAAAAAAATTTGCACTTGTTTGTGTTGTCAGTATGCTTGTGTTTATATAGGCCTATTGTTGTATGAGCAATGTTTGTATATTTATAAACACCTCTGAGGAATTTGGGGTCCGCGAGTCACTGATATTGTTATTTCAGGGGTCGGAGGCTGAAAAGTTTGTGAACCCCTGCTCTAGACTACCTGCCTAATACTAACAGTGTATTTTGATACTCCATCAACTAACATTTTACTAATAAGTAACTTTGTGTGTCAATAACCTTAACCCTGATCTCTAACGGCTAGTACTCTAATGAGAATTAGCAGACATATAGTTACATTAGCTACTTAAAGTCAACAAACTATTTAAAGGGGACAAACAAACAAAACAAATATAAACTTCATCAGAATTGCAACATTCCACAGGAAATACAATTTAAAATAAAATGTAAATGTTATATTGATTAAAATTTAGTTTCAATCCATTGTTGTTTTTACTTGCTTTATTAGTGGTCAGAAGTGTTGCTCAGCAGTCTTTGGACCTGGAGCATGGATCAGTATTATGTACATATCTCCATATTTGGGTTTGGTTTATCAGAATGAACATTTGCTCAATGTCCTTTTTGTGTTTATGCAAAGACCATAAACAAACAATTTGTTTGATTTTGAAGGATGAGACAGACATTCTCAAAAAAGTATTTTACGGATAATACTTTAAGTACATTTCTCAGATGTTTGATGTTTTACATTTTGTGACTTAGTGTAACCACTTAATTATTTTTAGTTACATAAAAAAGTCATTTTACAAATATATATTTTACATGTCACATTTTACAGCCTAACATTTGTTCAGTAGCATTTATTCTAATTTGCCTCAGCATATCAAAACAATCTATCAAACAGCACTGTTATTTTTATGTGACTTGGAACAACAACTTATCATGCATGTTTTTTTAAAGAACATATTTACAATAGTAATCAGTGGTGTAGTTAGTAGGCTTATTGTTTGTAGATTTAACAGTTCCTAAAATGTTCACCTGCAATATTCCGCAGATCATGTCCAGAAGCACTAGGTGGGCTAGTGCATGTGACATTATTGTATACCGTGATAAGCGTATGAGGCTCCTCACCTTCCCCAAGCATTTCAACCTGCAGTGGAACCACCTGTGGCTTCTGTAGAATGAAATCCCGAAATGGTTTTGCACTACAGTCACATTTCCAGTTATTACCAGAAAGCCAGAGCTGATCCAAGGTCTCAGGTATAGAACGTGGGAGGTTGACCAGTATATTGTCTTTCAGGTTTAAGTAACGCAAACGTGGCAGCATGTATATGGTTGCATTAAGTATGAGCTCCAACTTGTTTCCAGAGAGATCCAGCCAGGACAGGTGTTGCAGGGGTAATAAGGCCTCAGCAGGAAGATTGTGCAGTAAATTGCCAGACAACAGCAAGTAATCAAGGTTCTTCAAGCCATAAAAGGTGTTAGAAGTGATGGATGTTAACTGGTTGAACCTCAGATCAAGCTGTTGCAGCCTTTGTAGCTCCACAAAACTCTGACGCTCCACCAAAGAGATGTTGTTGTGTTGTAGGAAAAGGCGACGAAGACCTGTTAGACCACTGAAACTCTGGGCTGAGACTTTTGTTAGACAGCTTCTATCAAGGTGAATACTGTGGAGCTTTGACAGGCCCTTGAAAACCTGATCTGGCAGACTGTGGAAACAGCTGCCAGTAAGTTTTATCACTGCAAGATGATTAAGGCCCATAAACGTGCCCATGCGTGCCTCTTGTAGCCGGTTGTTCTCCAAGTTAAGCACCTCTAGATGACCCAGCCCTTCAAAAACTCTCACCCCCAAGGCTCGAATTTGGTTGTGGCAAAGGCAGAGCTCCTCTAGATACTGCAAGTCACGGAAGGTCCCAGGTCTTAGGCTGTTAATTGAGTTGTTTGACAGGCGAAGAACGTGTAGGCTTTGTAGGCCGATGAAAGTTTCATCATGAAGTACAGTTAGGCGATTTCTACTGAGGTCCAACCACCTTAATGATTTCATACCCACAAATGCTCTAGGTGCCACAGTCACAATCTGGTTTTGCCCCAGATAAAGCTTCTGCAGCTTGGGTAGTTTCAGAAACACATTTGCCTTGATGACTTTAAGATAGTTCCCAGTTAGGTCCAGTTCTTTGAGCTCATTCAGACCTTGAAATAGCTGTGGTTGGAGGTACGCCAGACGATTCCCGGCAAGAATTAACTCTCGTAATCCATGTAGGTCCTGAAAGCCTGTCTCCGGCAGAACAGAAAGCAAATTCCACCCCAAGTTCAACAACCACATGTGGCTCATTCCAGCAAACAACCTGTCATCTATTCGAAACATTTGGTTATTGTTGAGACTAAGTGTCGCAAGGTTTGATGTGCCCTGAAAGACCAAGCCAGATAACGAACGGATATTATTCCTCTCAAGGTGCAAGTGGGCAAGGGAATTCAGACCTCTGAAGGCATGGGCATCAAGGGAGACCAGCAGGCTGCTTTGTAGGTTCAGGAACTCCAGATTGGTCAGCTTTTCAAAAGCAGCCGCTGGCAAGTTGCTGAACAGATTTCCATCCAGCCACAGGGAGCGTGTAGACAAAGGTATATCATAGGGAACTTGGGTGAAGTTCCGTGTGCTGCAGTAGACATTGAGCTCCAGGCTGTAGTCATCTTGAAGACAGGTACATCCCTTTGCGCAGGGCTCACTTTTTTGGCCAGTGGGTTCCTCAGAGGGCTTTGGATCCCCTGAGAGCCTCGGTTGGTCTGAAGGTTCTGATTCAGGGTTCGCCAGCACTACTGATGTGCCCAGTGTGTGCAACAATAGCAGTACAAAGGGGCTCATCCCAACTAAGAGACAATAATCAAAATGTTAACATTAATTTAACAAAGAACTTTCAGTTGTGACACATTCATAATGTCAAAATACTATATCACATTTTGCATTTGAGCCTGAACATCACTGTAAAAGAAAAACATTGGAAAAAAAACCCAGACTTGATTGATTTCGAATGAGAAATTTTGCATTGGTTGTACCGTTTGATTGTGGCAGCAGTCCAGCAGGCGTTCACTAGATAAGTGGCATGTGTGTGACAGATCTGAACCACCTCTCCCTCTATATATCACCTAGAAAAAGGACAAACAGTGCTCTGCACACAGAATTAACCTCTTCATTTCTGCTGTTTTCATTTTCAGTTTCTTGTGCAGTTTCAGCACATTAATATAACAAATAAATCACAGCAAAAACTTATTTACGGTTACTATTATTTTTCCCATTGATAAATATTTATTGAAAGCCATGATATAAATATGCATTAACGTTTTTTTTGTAGCAAGAGTGTGTTAATGGAGATGTTAAACCTTTTTGATTATAATAATACAATCTGACAAAAATTAAAATGCAATTTGATTGTCAATGTATTTTCAGAGAATTTTCTAGCAAATACTCCCACTCATTTTAGACGAAACTCCTTTGACTTTCTGTGTATAGTGTTCCAAAGTTCATGAAAATGTGCCGAGCCATCAGTGACATTTAGCAGATGGTGCTTACTCCAGTTGTGGTTATCTGTTGGAAGACATCCAACTCCAAACTTACTGAGAGTTTAAAAAGCTACTGAAAAGAAAGTTATATATTTCTGTTTTCTGATTTGAGACTGAAACTTATGTGACCACAAAACCAGTCATAAGTTTCAATGTTTTGAATCTGAAATTTATCTGAAACATGATCTTTACCTAAATCAATTTTGATGCAAACTGTTTTATTTATTGCCAAAATATACTCATGCAACATAAAACTGGTTTTGTGTTCTGGGGTCACAAATGTTTCAAGCATAAGATTTGATTAAAAAGAAAGACACTCTTTATTTAATGTTAATACTGAAGAACTAGCCATATTATAGGTCGATTATTCAATGGTATTCAAAGAATGTAGGAAGTGGCGACTACTGTAATGGCAAACAAAGATAGGACCCTGCTCTGGCAAACATTGCAGTCCTCTTTCCTCATACTCTTTCCTCAAATCAATACATTTCATTCACATTTTTAAACTGATGATCCATTCTATTTTCGATGCCCTTAAAATGCTTTTGCTGCTTGAAGGAAAAATGGATTTGCAAAAGTCAAGACACTTTAGACTTAAAACAGTTAACCCAGGGTCACTCTAAACTACAGTAAATGGAATTGGGAAATGGAATGGGTTTATTGTTCATAATTTAATGAGGTTACCCATTAATATTCATGAGCTGAGGCTTCACACTATACAACAATTCTACAATTCTAAACCCTAGGTTGATTTCCTTATTTGTGCTGTCTGAGTCATCGATTGGACAAACACACCACACGTTTGCATAAAGGCTCTATATTGCTCTTTCTCACATTATATATAAATTAATGCAGCCATGATGTAATACATGGTCTGTTTCGTAGCTGCTTCCAGTGAGATATCTTTTTATGGGCTTTAATAATTTATGGGGATAATATAAACTGTTCATATTCACCAATCAACTATTCTGATGTAGTAGTTATTTATATTTATGTTTCAAAATGTGAAAAGAACCACAGGAAAGGAAAACACATATTCCTGCAGGCACAGGACATCAACATGACATCATACTGACCTCGTACCCCAACATCATGGGGCAATGGATTTTGTTTGGAAATGAAAATCGGGTTGACCTCAATGTCCAACGTCCAACCTAAAATCAACCAAATATCAATGTCTAATCATGTTACACCTTAACGTTACCACTATAACATCTATCAGGTTTTGGATTTTGGTCACTTTCCAACACAACCTAAAATCAACCAAATATCAACATAATTAGACGCTGTTATTGGACGTCAAAATAACATTGTCCTTAAAAGCTGGCTAGACATTGAATTTTGGTCAACTGATGTCATAACCTAAATCTAACCTAATATTAACATCTTATGATGTTGTGTGCTTGCTGGGATCATTTAGTTTTTACTACGGATATGGATTCAATGTTTTCCAGGTTTATTATGTGAAATAATTAATTTCAGTTCCTCAAACCAAAAGTGCAAACCATAACTTAATACACAGCAACTTAATACACTCTTCTGGAAAAGGGTGGATGTATCATGAAGTATATCTGTGACTGACCAAAGCATGTAAATATGAGGCTTTTAAATGGCTGTCAGCAGTTAGCGTCACATCTAGCCACAACATTCCCTTTCAAAAAATACTGCAGTTTTAAAATAAAAAAAATACACTGTTCCAGTAAGGCAGTTTTTTAAAGGAATATTGCAGTTTAAGCTAACTTCTGAAAAGTGCAGTTTTTTGGACACGAATAAAAACTGCATTATTTAAGTATACTGCAGTGTTACTTCAGTACAACTGAAGTACTACAATACAACCAACTGCAGTGGCATCTACTGAAATACAACTGGAGTACTACTACAGTACAACTGCAGTACAACTACTGCAATTCAACTGAAGTACAATACAACCAAATGCAGTACAACTACTGTAAAAGTACTGATGTGATACTACTACCACAATGGAGTACAACTACTGCAATGATACTAAAGTAATACAACTACTATAATGCAGTACTGCTATTGCAATACAACTGAAGCACTTCTACAATACAACTGCAGGACAACTACTACTTTTCCTGCTGGGTGGACAATGGTTTCCAAATGAGGTTTCAGTACTTTAGTTGTATTGGTAAAGTACTATCACAATATATTGTATTGCACTTTTCAGAAGTATAACTAACTACAAAAATACATCTACTGCAATACGTAATAAAACTAAAGTGCACTTTTAATACTTCTGTATCTAAGTGCAATCAATTATATAACATCACTACCTTGCCCCTCTCTGTTTATTTAGTGTTACTTCAGCTGTACTGCAGATTTTACTACTGTTGAACTTTATTGCATTGTAGTTGAACTGTGTTTATACCTCATTATAATGCAATTTTGCACTTGCATTGAATTTTGCCACAGTTATCCTTGTATATAGGCTACTGCTGTTGTACTGTTCAGTTCACTGCAGTTGTTTTTATTATTTGTTTTTGCAAATAAACTCTTAAAATTCTAATTAGAAAATCACCTGAATCCCAAAAACCTCCCTGCAAAAGTAAATATTTTGGGAAGATGTTGAAGAACAAACCCCTTGTAACACAAGCGCAGTACAGTTCTTCCCACACCATTTTCATATTAGACTACAGCAGCACAAGTGCAGTAAAGATGGAGTTTACTTGTTTTTACTCCAGTTTACTGCCACTTATACTGCTGTTGAACTTTATTGTACTGTATTTGAACTATGTTTATACTTCATTGTTTGGCAATTTTGCAATTGTACTTAATTTTACTGCAGTTTTACTTTTATATACTGCTGTTGTACTGCAGTTTTTTTTTTTTTTTTTGTAAGGGTTGTAACTTATACTGTATACATTTACTGTAGTGCAGGGTTAACATCACAATTGTGGTTTCTACCTTGCTCCAAAGCAGGTTTTTATTACTCCAAGTAAAAAAAAAGTGGGGCTGCTTTTTTATCTTTATACAAGATAGTAGTACTAGTTGTCACAAGGGCACACAAAAGATCGATAGTTTTTTTTTTTTTTTTTTTTGAGAACTTTTTTTATATGTATAAAATGTTTTTAATAGAAAATATTTTTGAATAGAAAAAAAATACATTTTATTGCTAATAATGCAAATAAATACATTGTATAATTATGCATAATAATGCAAATAAATCCAAATGTGTTTATTCAATAGATAAATAAACAACCAAACATGCTGTGATATGTAGAATAAACAAAACACGAGTTAAGTACTGAGGATATATACTATTTAAAGTGAACTGAATTTAAATGAATTGTGTGAACTCTGCCTTTTTAAGCACGTGTTACATCTAACCCTCTGTTTGTTACAACTTGCTATGCAGGTGGGGTAAATAATAAAATTTTTACTCCTGGCACTTTTGGCAATACTGCATAGAAAACATAGGTCCAGCGATCATACAACCAGTGCTCATTTATAGGAGAGGCTTGTGTGTCTCCCCTATTAGGCCCGTAGCCAGCCTGGTGAAAGGGGTGGTTCTTTTTTCTCAAAAAGTGGACCTTTTTGCAGTTATACACCTCATTTACTATTTAATTATGAGATTTAAGCACATTTTAAGCACTATTTTTTAGCTGGATTAGCTTGTCGGCTGGTCATAACCACACTTTCTGATGTACCAAAAATATTTCCTAGATTTAGAATAAAGAAATAGGAAAAAATACAAATTTTTAAAATGCAAATTTATTACATCATGAATCATTAGAAAAAAGGAAGAAGAAAAAAATAGAATCCGTTTTAAATTAAAAGCAAGCCTATTGTCATTTATTAGGCAAATTAAAAATAATAAACTGGCCAGCACATTCAACTTTCCTCAGTCCGAATTTTTCCATTTGAATAATAATAATAAAAATAATAACAATAATGTAGAGCTTCACAATTTTTCTAGCCTCTCTTGTAAAAAAAAGTACATTTGAAAATTCATGGATAACAACAATTGTATTCAAATAAATTTTTATTTGATGGGTTTTTGATGAGTTAATTTCACTATTTATGATGGCATAGCAGTCAAATTAACTCATGTATGGTACAAATTTTGGACCTTTGTCAGTCTTTCAAACCACCCAAACCCCCCTGGCCATATGGGCCTGCCTATTAAAATGTTCTTGACTCCAAGAAAAGGGGGCTCTTTGACAAACCTAAATAGATTATATGGCACCACTTTAAACACGTATTTTTAAACCTTTAGGGAAATGAGCAAAAATGAGGAAAATAATCAATACTATAGATGAACATCAAATAAGAATCAAAGATATGTAAGACACATTACCTTAAAATCACCAGCAGAGGGAAGTACAGCCTTTTGCTTACAAGATTCCGTCAAGTTGGGATCTCTCTAAGAAACATGTCATATATTTTCTAACTTATTATATATATGATCATACAACCTGTCAATCTTTAATGCCACAGGAAAAGATAAGAACATTGCAGACCTTCTTTTTTCTGTCTTTTTTATTGTTCACGCTAAAATACCAATGACCATTTACTCCAGTGGGCCAACTGATAATTCTTCCTCGTCAAGTTCACCTTGCCTCAGGTTTTTTTTAAAACTGGTACTGTCTGTTGTAATGTTCTTTCTACATGTAAGATGAGCAGGATAAAGTAAGGATAAAGTAAAAAAAACCTCTTCAAAAACAGAAAGTGCTTGCATATATTCATGAAGACTATGCAAAAGAACAGCTCGAGTATGAAGGCAGTCAGCACTAGAGGGTAATCTGCCACACTACAGCTTTTAATGATTGCTTCTCCCCTGACAAACAGCTCTAATTGGATCGTTCTCCTACAGTCAATGATATACAAAGGTTTGGAGCTTTGTCATTTGGCTGTGGCTCACCGTGAGCACAAGAGGTGTCAGGATGAATGACAGTGCCAGCTGCTCAAACACACTCTGCCTGTTCAGCTCAGCTCGGCTTGCTTCACCAAAGGCAGCATGAACCAGTACAGGACGTTTTAGTGCTTCTTCAGCGCTCCGGAGCTGAGGAGGTGAGCAGGCCTAAAGGGTACAATGTCAGATTGAATTAGAGAGAGAGTGCGTGTGATGCTGACGTTCGGTTTTCTCTGTGGTCTTCCCTGCATCTCCGTCAGGGAATCCGCATATCTGCTGAGTCTCTCCCCTCTGAAGTTTATTTTCATTGCTTTATGAGATAAAATCAAGGGAAAGAAATGTTGCATAAATACTGAAATGCAAGGACGCCAGCTTTGAGTGAAGAGCACGCATTGAAATGAAATGTACAAGGCTGTAATGGGATTACACAATGGTAGGCTACAGGACTTTGCTAAGCTTTGATGGAAAAAGTGCAGAACATGATAGAAGGCAATTTAAAAGGCATTGACAAGCCTGATTGTAAAATGTGTTATAGATTTGTAGAAAGCAGGGATGGGAAGGTTACTTTTAACAAGTAATTCACTAAACATTATACATCGCATGAGTTAAAAAGTCATTTATAATATGTTTGTTAGAACACTTACATTTAGTAACTTAATCTAAATATTCTGAATACTTGAAAAATGGCATCCACACTGTATAAAACTTTTGTTAATGAACAGATTCCAAATTTTGTAGTGTTTTCCACCCAGTTATGAGTTGCAAATTTCACCTAAGCAGTTTAACAAAGTGACATTTAAGTAGTTTAAACAATATATTGTATAAGAAAAAAATCATTAAGAATTAATTCTGTAAAATAACAAAAAAGGTTTGTTTTATACTGTAATTTACAACACTGATCCTCATAGTAAATCACTTCAAACTATTAAAGATGTCAATATGTCTCTTTTTCAACTTTTCAACAAGTTGTTGGACGAAAGATTAAGTTTCCGTAATGCAAAAGCATAAATACATGAAAAAAAAAAACATGATTTACAAAATATGGAAATCTGTTAATGATGGATATTACATATACTTTTTATTGAGCATCAAACATATGAATGTTTAATTGAACAAAATCAGATTTCCAAAATATTTCTTTACAGAAAAATGCAGAAAATCAATCAATCAATAAACGAAAAAAATGTCCACTACCTGACAAAAGTTTTGTCGTCGATCCCAGCTGTAAGAGCGACAAATAATAACTTGACTTCTAGTTTATCATATGGAAAAGTGTCAGAAGGTAGATTTTATCAATGAATCATCTGTTGAACTGCATCCCAATCATCACAAATACTGCAGATCTATTGGAAACTCATGGAGGTCATACACAATTTAATTCTTTTTCCACTGCACCATGACTTTATATTCTATTCTGTACATTATTTCTGTTAAGTGACAAGACTTTTGTCTAAACAAAGTCAGACCTTACTGTCATAAATATATAATAAAAAAAATCAAGGCATGATTGTATTTTATTTTGGTGAAATAAGCCTTATCTAGAGGCCTTTCATATAAGCCAGGTCAGGGCCGGCCCTGTACATTTGGGGGCCCTAAGCAGAATAATTTTGGGGCCCTACCTTGCTCTAAATAGTGGAGTATTGCCATTGCAAACTGAACCACAATAATTATATTGCTTATTAAATACAATCAATGAAATGGAAAAGTAAAGCCTGATTTCTTCTACTTAATACATGTCTGATTTGGACATTTTAAAACAGCACTGTTTTTGACAACTAGCTGCTTCAAAAATGAAGAATTCGACAATCTTTAATAAAGGGATCATCGATTTGTGCCCTTCAGAACACATTCTATTAATTTAACAAACAGATTGAAGATTCTATAAAGATTCTAGGTGGATTTTTTATTTTATTTTATTTTGATATTAATTCCTAAAGCAAAAACCCTGCAATGAAACAACACTGAACAATAATTAGCCAAAAGTGAAAATACATTACTTAGTAATAAAATATACATTCTGAGCTCATTAAAAACTCAACAACAACAAAAAAAACAACAACAACAAAACAATTAACATTCAGTCAAAAATTGATCCATAAATAATAAACAAATTATTTATAAAAGCAAATAATATAAAGTAAATATGAAGAATATTAATATAAATTACATTTATGAAAAAGGGAAGCTACAAATAATGGGTAAATGTTAATGCCCAAACAAAATATAATTCCCTTCAGTCTCCTTCCCTGTTCCTTACATTACAAGATGCAGGGTCCAGAGCTTATATTACTATGATTAATTCAATTAGGACATAACTTTTATAAATATGTCTCAGGAAAAATGCTACCAGTGTGCAAAATATATCAGTGAAAGACACTTCAGTACTATTGCATTTCAGTAAAATGCGTTTAAAAAAAATAAAATAAACGGGTCTGTAAAACCAGGAAAAATCTAAATATTTTATATAAGTAGACCATGTTTATTAATCTGTAATTGCCTTTTTTCGATAAATGTGCTATTAGATTATGATTTCATTATATCATATAGATTTATGATATCATTTTCCCTCTCAGTTTTTCTAATGTTAGTTTCGTTTAATTTTCGCGGTCCAATTTCTAAAATAATTCAGGTATATAACGGGGCAGGCAATGAAGCAAAGGCCATGGTTGTGTTTGTGCACGGATTTGCATTTTTTAGAGAAAGGTCGGTCTTGCAGGTTACCTTGGAAGAACAAACTTGAACCGCGAGAACACAGAACGCATATGGGAAATGAGATGCTGCAAGCTTCCTGTTGATCACATGACCTTCAAACGAAAACAATTTCAACTTTAATAAAATTGTGATTTTTTTTTTCTTTTTAGTGAAAATGTATAAATTGCAAATAAAAATGATTTTAGTAAGGAAACGGCTTGCACCACCAGTGGGTTGTGGTGGCCCCCTAGTGGTAAGCAGCCGCTTAGTTCGCTCATAGGGAGGGCCGGCTATGAGGGTGGTATACTAAATACTTAAACAAATAAACAACAACCACCAATATTCAAACAAAATAAGAACAAAATGACACATCATCTTTTCAGAAATGTACACCGCCTGCTTACTTGATGAAATCTCTCTACATCTAAGGCATTTTCTCATCAACATCAGTGAATGTTTCCACACTTTGAATAAGAAATTGAAATGGATTTCAGAATGTGCAGGAGCATAATGTGTATTTATTTCAGAGTACATCACGCTGTTTGTGTTTGTTTATATTCATTACCCTTCCAAATATGGTCAAAATCAAGGCCAATCATATCATATCATGGCCAATTCATAGGGCTTAAAATAGACCTGTAAAACGTTTTTGTACAATGTTTGCAGTTTTCTAAGCCCCACAAGCCCACAACTCCTATTTAGATATGAGAGAACAATTAACTATAATGTTTTAGTGGATTCTATGGCACCTTTAAACATTTCACACAGATGAACAAACAGGAACAGCAGTTAATTTTTCTGCACGCAAGCAGAACTTTGTTGACAAGTACAACAGTTACACACATACCCAATAATACATTCAAATGATTGTCTTCAATATCACCATGAATAATATTTATAAATAAGCATTTGTATCTGTTCTGACCTGTTAACTCCTCTTAGACCTTCACAAGGCGACAGAGTAATTACTGCAGGCAGTGCTATTTACATGAATAGTAGGTTTCTCTGTGAGTCTAGTGTCCCTTTGGGAGTATAAAAGTGTATGTCGGCAGTGGGTAAGAACGGTAAGCTGTTTCCACATGATTTCCACATTATGTTCAGACCTTTAACAGCCTCATGAGCCAGACAAACCTCAATAATGGGATGAGAAAACCCATTATCACTGTTATCCGGCTGTATTACCTACTGAACAAACGACCTCTCCTGTAATCATCACAGATCCCTGACAGTTTAAGCTTTCTTTGTGTCTTGAATAGTTACTTCTCTGTATTTCCAACAACAACAACAACAATGAATGTTTCATAGTAAGTACACCAAACAAAAATTTCTCTTCTGTTTTCGCTTGACCAGCAGACCCGCTTTCTGGTTTTATATGTGTCAAATTTCAGGCAGCTTATTCTTTGTGCTGGAAAGATCTCCCAGTAATAATGGTCATAAAAACGGTGCCTATTTGAAACGTGTGGCGAAGCTGTTAATGAAAGCGGTGCAATTTATTCTGCAGTACGAATAGCGTACAATTTTGCCTTCACACCACAGCACACGCAGGCCTAATAGTCAGGGGGTTTAGCCTGAACAATGCACGGGTGATGATTTGTAATATCACATCTTATTTTTAGGCTCAAGCAATGAGAAGCGTCATTAGAAAATGAGCCGCATCGACTTTGCAGGCCTTCCTTTGGATCTCAGTTGTCGGGGTTTAGTGGTTTCCCATCCAGTGCTGACGGTTAATGTCTGTTTCAGGTTACACAGCATGTCAGGCCTGCATGTGAAGATTCTGAAACTTTAATCTGATTAATGTTTATCCATACAGCTTCAGGAAAGGGAGGGAAATAACCATTTATCTGTGAGTTGGATGGAAAAATGTAAATCTGTGAAAAATGGTCCTGGGGTGGTACATTTTATTATCCCAAGATGGTGCTTTTTTGTCTTAATGGTGCATATTAGTACCCATACAGTAGCTGTACCCTTTGAATTGGTACTGCCTCAATGACACTTTTTGTACTTGACAGCTTAGTGTCCACGTGAAATATGAGTGGCTGGGGTGAAATACACTTTGAATAAGCTTGCACTGATTAAAAACTTCATAAGCATGAACAGAGCAGATCAGATCAGGTCTGTAAGTCTAATGACTGAATACGCCTACTTCCTAGTCAGGAAGAACCAAAAAGCCCTGTGCTGCCCCCCTTTAGCACACTAATAATACCTGTGATAAATTTTAATCAAGCTGGCACAGGCTGTTGTTGTTGGGGTAAATCAAACCTCTGCATACATGGCTTCAAGGTTTGCAAGCATGGTAGAAAATGCTCCATGGGATGTTTGTCGAGCGCATAAACCTAGGGATATTGATACTGCATTCAAATGTAAATTCAAGTTAAGCAACTAAAAGTAAAAAAAAAACATAATATGATTTGCTTTATTTCATTTATGTGGATGTGTGAATTTCAGTGATTCAGGACATACCCTTAAGGACGTTGAGATGAATTCATTCATCTGTATATCTATTTATTCACATATACATCCATCTATTGATTATGCATGCACTGACACACACATCCGCTCATCTGTTCATACTTTCACCCGTCACCCATGTGTCTACACTCACTGATCCAACCAACCACCCAACCATTCATCCATCCATTTATCCTAATCTACCCAACTCTCCATGAACCCATTCATCCACCCATACAGCTACTTATCATATTGTTCAATCTAACTTTTAGCCCACAATTCCTTCCTTCCTTCCTTCCTTCCTTCCTTCCTTCCTCCCTTCTACCTTTCCATTTTTACCCCATTCATCCACCTCTCTACTCATTATTTGGTACAAACACTCATTGGTACATCCATTAATTTATCCATCAATTACACATCCACCCACCCACCCACATACCCACCCATCGATCCATCCATCCATCTATCTGAATTACCAAACTCTCCATGAACCCATTCATCAACCCATACAGTTTTGTTCAATCCAACTTTCAACCCAAAATTCCTTTCTTCCATCCATCCATCTATCCATCCATCCATTCATCCACCCATCCACATTTTCATCCTTCCATCCATCGACCTTTTCATTTTCAAACCATTCATCCACTTATCTACTCATTCTTTGGTGCAAACACCTACTGGTCATCTATTAATTTATCAATCACCCATCCATCAATCCATCCATCTATTTATCTGAATTTTCTCAACTCTCGATGAACCCATTCATCCACCCATACAACTACTTATCATTTGGTTTAATCTAACTTTCAACCCACAATTCCTTCTTTCCTTCCATCTATCCATCCATATATCTATCTTTGCATTTTCAACCTCTTCATACACCTATCTACTCATTCTTTGGTACGAACACCCATTGGTACATCTATTAATTTATCCATCAATTATCCATCCATCCATCCATTCATCCATTTATCTGGATTTACCCAAATCTCCCTGAACCCATTCATGCACCTATACAATTTTGTTCAATCCAACTTTCAACCCTCAATTCCTTTATTACTTAGATCCATCCATCCATCCATCCATCAATTCACCCCTCTATTTTCAACCCATTCCTCCAGCTATCTACTCATTCTTTGGTACGAATACTCATTGGTACCTCTATTAATTTATCCATCAATTACCTATCCACCCACCCATCCTTCCATCTATACACCCACTCATTGCTCATTCCACCCATTAATCCATCCATCCACCTTTAATCCATCCAGTAATCTATCATTTTGTGTACAGATATGGTTTATAAATCTTTTATTCAAAACTTTAAAAATACTTTAAAAGCTCAATTTTAAATTATTATTATTATTTCAAACCAGACTTTATTTATTATTTTTTTAGGCTAGGCACACCCAAATGTTATGTTCCTGTATACCAGATATCTGATCGATCTTTGAAGGCAGCACAGATCAGATGTATGTTGGCTATCTTTGATATTTTCCACGATCTTTTGTGTATAATCATCTTAAAGCACATAAAATGGCACATACAATCATGCTTGGTTATCAAAAAAAAAAAGCACTCTCTGTTTTGTCTTAAGTCATTAAAATGTTATGCTGTTGTCCAAAATGAGTTCCAGAAGGTTTGGACTTGATGGTGATATCAATAAGCAGGATAATTAGCAAGAAGATGCCCTTGAGCAAGCTACAATATGTCAGTTTGCTGCAGGATGGCCTCTCGTGGCCTAAGCAGCTCTGAATAAAATCTGTCCATTAAATGTCATATAATGGTATGCTCTCCTGCTGTAAAAATAATGATATTTCATGTGTCCAGACACTGTCTGTTCTCAAGCTCAATCATAATGTCAGCAATGACATGCACCATTTCTCTTGACTGCTAATAAGTCCACATTCCCTAATGTAGGATTTCTTATTACCAAATGCAAATATAAACAGCACACAGGCTTTAAGCTAGTTAAAGAAACACATTGAAGCTGAAAGTTTACAGAAACTAAATAACTGAAGAGCGTGGACAATTCAGCCATGCTATATCCTCAAGCAAATCTTTGCTTTCAACGAACTGCATCTAAATAGATGGTGAAGTAGACCAGCAATCCCCTCAGTAAAACTTTTTGATAAACTCTGAGACTTGGGGAAAGTCCAGAGGTCTTTTCAATTTAAATGTTTATGGAGCAGCAGCAGATGCGGCCCCTTTTGGTTTACGCAGTTTGCATTTATTCGGACAATTCTTGGGTTTTATATGTTTTTATGCATCAGAGAAGAGTTTTCTCATTTAAAAAAAAAAACTTTCATTTTCTTTGTGTACTTGGTCCTCAAGGTAATTGGTTCTCCAAATGAAAACACAACTCTGAGGAAAACAGTTCATTTCCTGCAGTAAAACTTTACTCGGGGAGTTCAGAAGCTCCCTGCTCTGTTCCACAGGAAGCTTTAGAAAGATGATATGTTGATGATCAGCTCAGTCCTTCTGACAGTCCTACAGCACAGCCCAAGTCCTATTAATACACCCCATCATCTTTTTTTCCTTCTGGAAGCTTCTCAGATGCTTCTGCTCAGATACTTGCAAAGATGCTGTCTGTAGAGATCTGCTCTTTATGGACCTTTCGTTTATATGAAAATAGGCTCATTTCTAAAATAACACTATCCGAATAATATAAAAAATGCTTCAGTACAGTCAGTTATTTCTCTCAAATGAGAAAAGTAGTTCATTGTTGCTATCATCTTGTTTTTGTTGGAACAATTCACCATTGATGTTGCTAATTATAGGACTTAACATGTGAGAGTTTTACTTGATGTGAATTTATTTTTGAATGTGTTTTACTGACTGAAGAAAAGTGCCGAACCTTAAACTCGAGTTCAAGCTGTTGTTTTGTAAATAAGAGTGTCTGTCAGTTGTTTCCTGAAGGTAAAAAAAGGTCACTATACTTTGACTCGTGTGTTTCAGATCATCACAGTGTCAGAGAAGAAAACAAACCTCTGATGTTGCCTTTGAAGGAAGACTTTTAAATCTACAAAAAGAATAAAGAGTTTTGGGTGAATAGTTCACTCAAAAATAATATTTCTGGCATTATTTACTTGTTTCATGTAAAAAAAAAAAAAAGGAAAGACAAATAAGTCTTTTAGTTCTCTGTGTAACACATGAATCATCACAGGTCACAGATCTGTGAATCTTTCATTATTTTGACTGTTTATTGTCAAGCTTAAATATGAAATGCACAAAAACAACATTTAAAGTCTGTGGAAGAAACACTGTAATACGAAACACTAAAAGTCAAACTGGTGACTGAAAATATAGCATATTTTTAATGTCAGATTTAAGATGTAAGGATCCTATGTGCTGCTCTTCTTAAAAATAGCTTGTTGCAGTAGTGCCAAATCCCTATTGCTACTTTCAAATGGACATATTTGTTAATATAAGCTAATTTGTCAGTATCCTTTCCGTCTTAAATCATTCATTCAGGACGGACCTGGATCAGGGGTTGCCACAGAACCAAAACCAGCAACTTATCCAGCAAATGTTTTACGCAGTGGATGTCCTTCTTACATACACACTTACATTCACTATGACCAATTTAGCTTATTCAATTCACGTCTAGCGCATGTCTTTGGACTATGGGGGAAATTAAAGCACCCGGAGCACAGCACCTTCTTGGTGTGAGGCGATTGTGCTACCCACTGCGCCAGCGTGCTGCCCACCGTGCTGACATTCTAAATACGATACAATACAGATTAAGATTGTCTGAAATCCTGGTAAATTAAATGAGTATTCCATTGTTAGCCAGATGGTCTCCTATTACTGGTAGAAATATACTTTTCTTAAAATGTGCAAAATTTTAAATTGCAATATAACACTATATTAATCTTTTACACTATAATGACTGTATATTATTTTTATTTAAATGTTTTTGCTTTAAATTAAAAACAAATAAATAAATATAAATGTTTCTATACAGAATATACATCAATTAAAAGTAAATCTGTTTGAAAACATTTATAGCACTCACTTTATTATAATTATACCATACATTATCATTACAAATTAGGATTAAAAGTTGTAAAGTTAATAACTTTAACAAAATGCAAATTGAAGTTTCATTTGTGGTGATAATGTAAACAATGTTCCATAAATTTGTGGAATAATTCTG
Source organism: Danio aesculapii (assembly GCF_903798145.1). Lineage (NCBI taxonomy): Eukaryota > Metazoa > Chordata > Actinopteri > Cypriniformes > Danionidae > Danio > Danio aesculapii. The sequence continues at coordinate 52,697,608 of NC_079437.1, read as the reverse complement.
CCATCTACTGGAAAAAGGCTTTTAAAATTTAAATAAGTACCTTTATTTAACTGCAATAGGTGTTTTATTAATAATTTATATTGTTGAGAGTTGGACAGCTAATGGGATAAACTGGAAACCGTTAAAATTTAACTTGCCAGTCTACATTAAATCATTTCTTGAACACATTTACTTCGACCTGATGTGAGCCTTCATGTTTTCATAATTCCCCATAACATCTGACCCTAATTATCACACTTTCTGCAATAATATTTGAAAAGTGTACCAAACCACACAGTTGTAATAAAACCATTTAGAAAATATTGAATTATACACAATTTCATGTAAAAAATGACAAGTTTAGTAAATCAAATAGAGTAAAATAAATTAGTTTTTGGTTTGAAATTATTTGACTTACCCCATGGCACTATTTTACTAATGTACAATCAGTTATATGTCTCTCAAATGAGAAAAGTGTTTCATTATTGCTATTATTGCCTTGTTCTTGTTGGAACAATTCAACCTTGATGTTGCTAATTATAGGACTTGACTTGTTGAAGTTGTACTTGAATTTATTTTTGAATGTGTTTTACTGACTGAAGAAAAGTGCCGAACGTTAAACTCGAGTTCAAGATGTTGTTTTGTAAATAAGACTGCCTGTCAGTTGTTTCCTGAAGGTAAAAAATGTCACTATACTTTGACTCGTGTGTTTCAGATCATCAATGTCAGAGAAGAAAACAAACCTCTGATGTTTCCTTTGAAGGAAGACTTTTAAATCTACAAATCACACAGTTGTAATAAAACCATTTAGAAAATAATGAATTAAACACAATTTCACGTTAAAAATGACAAGTTTAGTAAAACAAATAGAGTAAAATAAATTAGTTTTTGGTTTGAAATTACTTGACTTACCCCATGGCACTATTTTACTAATTTTAAGGAAAAACTTAATTACTTAATTTAGATTTATTTCTGAAAACCCCAAAATATTTTAAGATATTTTTTAAAAATATTTGAATAATTAAGGACTTTTATATAAATTTGTCAAGTCAAGTCAAAGTTTATTTATAAAGCGCTTTTTAAAAACAACAAGTGCTTACCAAAGTGCTGTACACACATACACCATTTAAAACAAAGGACAAATTCAACAGACACATGACTCTCATATGGTATTAAAAGCCAAAGAGTAAAAATGGGTTTTAAGACTTGATTTAAAAACAGAAAGGGTTGCAGCCTTCCTAACGTAGGGAGGCAAATTATTCCAAAGTTTGGGGGCCACCACTGCAAAGGCACGGTCCCCCCTGGTTTTTAACCTTGCACGTGGAACAGCCAAAAGTAGCTGATCAGTATATCTAAGTGCCCTTGATGGAGTGTACAATTGGATTAATGAGGACAAGTATCTTGGTGCTAGTCCATTTAGGCATTTAAACACCAAAACTAAAATCTTAAAATGTATCCTAAACTGTACAGGAAGCCAATGAAGAGAAGCCAGTATAGGTGTAATGTGGTCCCGTTTGCGTGTCCCCGTCAGCAAACGTGCAGCAGCATTTTGCACCCTCTGCAGACGAGTAATGGAGGTATGGCTAATACCCACATAGAGGGCATTACAATAATCTAGTTGAGTCGAGATAAAAATGTATTACCCTTTCAAAGATGTTTAGGACAAAAAAGACTTTAATTTGGATAGTTGCCTCCACTGGAAAAAGCTAGCTTTAATTACCGAATAAATCTGTTTATTCAGCTTGAAGTCACTATCCATAATAACACCCAGGTTATTTACATTAGGTTTCACAAAAGTTTAACACACCAAGATCCAAACAATCCTGAGTTCCCCCGGACCCAAATACCACCACTTCTGTCTTTTTTTCATTGCACATTAAAAAATTTAGTGCCAACCAAGATTTAATAATTTTAAGACAGTCTAACAATGGTGTTATGGACCCTGCATCTTTCCGTTTTAAGGGCAAATAAAGCTGTGCAATTTGGACTAGAAACATGACAAAAACCGAGAAATCGATTTAAAAACATTTGTATTTCTAGTCCCACATTGTGTTTATATTAGGGATGTCCCGTTCAGGTTTTTTTGCCCTCGAATTCGAGTCATTTGATTTTGAGTATCTACTGATACAGAAACCTGATCCGATACTTCTATAATACATTGAGAAAAATGTATCGAAGTTCTACGTGCTCCATAAAAAATCCAGGGTTCTTTACAATGGTGAATGTCAAGTCACTCATTTTGATCATTTGTGCTATCTTAGTTGTGATGTCCTGTGGCTTTGCGTTGTCACGGGGTATTTTTTCTCTCCTCTTTAAACTCTGCTGCAGTGTGAGCTGACTCGTCTTCGGTTGGGTTGCCTGGGTAAACTCGCAGTATTATGTCAGTGTTTGTTTTTGAGGTGTCTTATCAGGTTTGTTGTGTTAAATGTAGCCTTTTCCTTTCCATTTCTTGCAATCCCAAGTTTACATAGCTTTATAATACCTCCAGACCGCAGACATACTTGCGCTTTCAGCTTCAAGCTGCTTCCGTGTTCTACGTTGCCAGCATTTAACCAATAGTGTCTCTGCAACAAAGTGATGTCATGCCATACGCGTTGCTGTTTCTGTGTGAAGTCAAGAAAGAGGTCTAACTCTGTGCCATCGCATAACTATAGATGATGTGTTAAAAAATAATGAGAATAGTCCGATCGAGTTTGAAACCACGTGATCGGGCCCGATTTCTGATCACGTGTTCGGATTTGGACATCCCTAGTCTATATTATCATGAAAGCCTTCCATTTGATACAGTTCAGTCATTCCAAATTTACTCTTAACATATTTGGCCCCCATATCAGTGCATGTTTTTAGAATTTAAAAAGCTTTGTGTTTTTTTCTTTGTTACTTTTGCGTTGACAAATATCAAGCTAATTTATCATGTATAGTTGAAACACTGTTGTGCACAACTTTTGATTTACGAGTACATCTTACCACCCTATTTACATTTTTGACAGTCACTTTTATTCAAAACAGCTTGCATTGCATTAAACTATGTGAAGCCAAACTGAAAGATAAATCCTGACCTGTTTGTGCTTTATGGAGGTTGACTAGACTGTTTCAGAATACAAATGGGAGTCATATGACCTTTCTCAGGGTGGCACGGTGGCACTGTGGCCTCACAGCTGAACCAGTTGGCATTTCTGTGTGAAGTTTGCATGTTCTCCCCATGTTTGTGTGGGATTTCCTCCAGGTGCTCGGGTTTCCCCCAGTCTAAAGAAATGTGCTATTCGTGAATTGAATAAGCTAAATTGGCCATAGTGTGTGAATGTGAGAGTGTATGGGTGTTTTCCAGTACTGGGTTGCAGCTGGAAGGGCATCCACTATGTAAAACATGGTCTGGATAAGTTGGTGGTTCATTCCACTGTGGCGACCCCTGATTAATAAAGGAACCAAGCTAAAGAAAAATGAATGAAAGATCTTTCTCAAATGTTATTATTACTGTTATTATTATTTAGCATTTTGTTACATCTAAAACTGCATGAAAATCTTTCAAAAACTCTTATTTTGGTGAGTTACGATCATTATTTCAGAATTACACCTGGGTGAGAAAATAATGACAGAGAGTAATATATTTTTAAATGAACTACTCATTTAAAAATAGAAGATCTCAAGCTATTCAAGTGTCTTTGAATCAAAACAAATTGATACGATTTGAAATTACCAGTCAAGTTATGTCAGCAAAAAGCCGATAATATCATAAGCGGCACCTCGGATTTGTCAAATACAGCTCTTTCTGTGCGACACTGCTTTCATGTGTCTTTGGTCACAGAGGGAACGATGGGAATAGAATCGTACTCATGGCAGGGGGTTTTATAGTATGCGGTGTGGTTTTTAAAGAGAAGGAGAGAAGCAGGTGGAAGCCTGGAGCTGAACAGCAATATGGGCCATGAAGTCTTGTGGGAACTCGCATATAACATCCTCCCTTTGATCTCTTTTCTTATTAGCATCCTTTCGCAGCGCAAGCCTAACAATGAGTACTCCTGCAGTGCCAGTGTTTACAGTGGGCTTCATTAAAGTTTGGCTATTGAGGCGCTCATATTTGATTAAAACGTGCATTCGCAAGCACTGTTCAAATGACTCACAGCATAAGCTGCGATCCAAATAGCCTCGGTTTTCTCTCTTCTGAAATCCCTACCCACGGCCCTCTAAGTGGCAATGCCATCTGTAGAGGTGTTCCACATAGAAGGGCTCAGAAACCTAAAGGCCATCCAAAAATGACTGTAACAGCAGTCAATATGAGGATAATCCCATACACGATTTAATATAGGATGCAATTCTGTCATTATTTATTCTCTCTTATGTCATTTCAAACAGCATCTGAGACCTTCTGTAAGATGAGATGTTTAGCAGAATGTCCAAGCTGCTCTTTTTCACACAATAATAGTGATTAAATGCTTGTTTCTACCTGGTTGATGAATATTCTAAGTTTCTGCAGATTTTATGAGCCGATGTGAAGACAACACATTTATATAATCTCTTGCAAAAGATCTCCTTTGCTTTGCAAGCTTAAATTTAAGATTGAAATAACCTGGAATGTAGAATAACTGCCAAAAAGAAGAATTTTTTGTGGTAAAACTTAATTTTGGTGGTCCATTTGAGTATTAGTAGACTGTCTGCTTAATATCTGTTGATTCTGCTGCTAAACAGACATTTAACTAAGAAACTTTGCAAGTACATGTCAACGTACACTAACTTTAACCCCAACCCCAGACCTAACAGTCTATTTATAATATAATAAGTATAAGTTGGCATGTGGATGCAATGTAACTTAAATTCAACAAATGGACCGTCAAGATAAAGTGTGACAATTTTTGCTTTCAAAATATTCTAAAATTAAGATTCATGACACATTTCAAGTAAAATTAAAAAAGAAAAATGATCTTAGGATCTTATACAATCCATTTTATGTCACAAAATCCCAAAATTAATTAAGTTTTTTTTCTTTCTTTCTTTTTTTTATTTTGGCATTTTGATGTCTGTACTCAATTTTAATTCACGGGTTCACACTTAGCTGATGATTGATTATAAAGTGTGTTTGGGATGCTGTCCTGGGAGAGAGCCCTGAGCTTATAAGATCCAGGGTGAGAAGGGAGTTTGAGCTCAGGTAGATCTTGATGAACTTCCCCGACTTATTAATGACATATTATAGTTAATGCTATAGAGAGGTATATTGCTTACTAAGAGCTCGTCTATGGTGGTAATTTGATATGGTCAATTTACTTATGTCTTGTGTTTTTGGACTATGGGAGGTAAGCGGGGAACTTAGGGGAAACCCATGCAAGCATGGGGAAAACATGTAAACTCTGCACAGAAATGTCGATTGGCCTAGTAACGATTTGAACTGGTGACATTCTTGCTATGAGGCAACAGTGCTAATCACTGGGCTAGTATGTCGCCCAATCTAGAAAAAGGAGGGAGGAGTAGGGGTGTGAGGGGGATTCCTCAAGACAAAGATTTTATTTATTTATTTTTAATATTTTTATCATATTTATTTATTTATTTATTTATTTATAACCAGAAACTCTGGTTATTTATAGTGACTTAAAAATCGTCTGATTGGTAAATCATGTGATAGCTAAGGCAGGACCAGCCGTGGTCAATCACAAGCATGTGACCCTCTCAAAATTAGTTTCTGAATAAACTTCACTTGTTAAATTAAATTTAAAATTGCTAAATAAATTGTTAAATTAAAATAAAAAAATGAATTTATTTATCAAAAAGCATGTCTAAATAATGAATTCAGATGTGTGTTTTTGTAAGTTTAAAATGTAAAAGTTTTAGCTTAGCTTATCAAAAAGTTACATGTTTGGGATTCTAAATATATATTATAGGTGAACTGGGTAAGCTAAATTGTCCGTAGTGTATGTGCTTGAATAAGTGTGTATGGATGTTTCCCAGTGATGGGTTGCAGCTGTAAGGGTATCCGCTGCGCAAAACATATGCTGGATAAATTGACTGTTCATTCCCATGTGGAAATCACTTAGCCGAAAATGAATGACTCTGTAATTGTTCTTTGGATGAACACTGCCATCTTGTGGTCACATTGTAAAAAGGAGCAAGGAACTGTGAATAGGATAACAGACAAGCACTTGCAGTGGAAAGACCTGTGTGCTGTGTCTCTGCTTACTGTTTAGTATTCTGCCCTTGATAAGGCATTATCTGTTTCTGAATAAATTTACCTATGTATTTATTAGCATATATACAGCATTGTGGCAGCAGTGGAGTCATTCAGGTTCCTGGGCACCACCATCTCTCAGGACCTGAAGTGGGACACTCACATTGACTCCATTGTCAAAAAAGCTCAACAGAAGCTGTACTTTCTTCGTCAGCTGAGGAAGTTTAACCTCCCAAAGGAGCTGCTGAAACAGTTCTACACCTCCATCATTGAATCAGTCATCTGCACATCAATAACTGTCTGGTTTAGCTCAGCTACTAAATACGATCTCCAAAGACTACGTCGAATAGTTCGGACTGCTGAGCGAATCACTGGTACAACCCTTCCTACTCCCCAAGAACTGTACTTATCCAGAGCGAGCAGAAGGGCTGACAAAATCACTCTGGACCCCTCACACCCAGCACACTGCCTCTTTGAACTTTTACCTTCTGGTCGACGCTACAGAGCACTGCGCACCAGAACAGCCCGACACAGAAACAGTTTCTTCCCTCAGGCAATCCATGTCATGAACACTTGATGATAATAATTGCGAAACCAACATCACTACTTGCTATACACTTTTATACACATATACACTTATTTAACAACACTCTTTACATGCCAATTTGCACATAACAGCTGCACATATAACGTTGTATATAGTAATAAACATGTACATACACTTGTCAATCTGTAAATTTGCACTCACTACTTACTTCTATTTTTTAAAATATATTTATTATCTGTTTTTTGTCCTGTCTGTAATTCTGTTGCACTGTAGAAGCTCTGTCACAAAAACAAATTCCTAGTATGTGTGAACATACCTGGCAATAAAGCTCTTTCTGATTCTGATTCTGATTAGAGTTTGTTTAGCAATATTTTAATCTTTTGTGTTTCTGTGCAGTAGATTTGTTAGTTAAGTAATTGGAGCTAACGGTCTTCCCGTGTGCTAGCTTATAGCGTGTTACATGCTAATATGTAGTTTAAATTGAGGTAAAGTTGGTTTTATAGTCGCACATTCAGACTTTCTGCTTAATAATATCATTTAAAAAAACTGCTATTTGCCAATTTTAAATTCACTGTCAAAGCTAATGTTGTTTTGTAAGTCATACTTACATTTGATTTCAGACCAAATATTCCAAGTACCATGGTAAACATAGGGAGCATGTCATTGAACAATTGTAGGAATATAAAACCAACTTTACCTCAATGTAGTTTAACAGCATATCATGTTTACTATTAGTTGATGTAATCATCATGAGTTGACATGCAAAAGTAGAAATATAGTCGTATTCATGTACGTACAAGGACACTAGATGTATATATATGTTTTTATTGTTTCTGTTACAGTTTTACAAGACAAATAAGGAAGAAATATAACAAGTGGTACATAAGTAAAGGTTCAAAGAATGCTACACTGTCTCATAAGTGCTTACTGAAGCCATTTGTTTACATTTACATTTAGCAGACGCTTTTATCCAAAGCGACTTACAAATGAGGACAAGGAAGCAATTTACACAACTATAAGAGCAGCAGAATAAGTGCTATAGACAAGTTTCAGGTGTGTAAAGTCTAAGAAGCAAAGCATTAGTGAAGTTTTTTTTTTTGAGAGACAATTAGTGGTATAGCCAGAGAGGCAGTTAAGATTAGGAAGGAAAGTGGAGACTAAACAGTTGAGTTTTTAGTCGTTTCTTGAAGACAGCAAGTGACTCATTTACAGAACGCAAGTTTCTGGAGGGCACATAAATCTGCAGAAGTGAGAGCAGATACGAAGGTGCAAAGCCAGAGGTCGCTTTGTAAGCAAACATCAGAGCTTTGAATTTGATCCGAGCAGCAACTAGCAGCCAGTGCAAACGGGTGAGTAGCGGAGTGACATGTGCTCTTTTGGGTTCATCAAAGACCACTCGTGCTGCTGCGTTCTGAAGCAGCTGAAGAAGTTTGATAGAATTAGCTGGAAAGCCCGGCTAGTAGAGAGTTGCATGTTTAGCTCGCTGCACAGGCTAAATAAGTACATTTGGCTGAGGGCAGAAGAAAAAGCAATTCATATTAATTTCTTTACACATATATGTTTCTCTTCATAATTTTTTTTAAACGTTTTGAATCATTTAAAAACTTAAATTATGAAAAAAAAATTGGGGGGCAAAAAACTGATGCACAACAGAGGTTTGCTGACAAAATGAAAGAAAAATGTTTAATTATTCCTTGAATCTTTTATTTATTGCAATTATAATCATTTTAATATTCATATACTAGTCCATATTATGATATAAGTGCTCATCACAATTTTTTTTTTAATTTATTTCTCCAAAACTAGACAAATTTGATGACAATAGTATCATAAATTTCTTCACTGTAAATGTTATAAATGGATGTCTTGATTTTGTTCACTTTATCCAAACAACAGTAAGACCTTCTTTATATAATGGCATGTTGGAATTAGACTCGGTATGAGGTACTTAAAAAGTTCACCCAAAAATGAAAAATTGCTGTTCATTTACTCACCCTCATGTATGCATTAATTTCTAATAACTCAAAAGCCTGTCATCAAAAACTCCTTACCGTATATAATTCTTTTAGTCTTAATGACTTTTTCTTTGCTGCACGACTTCATCAGAGAGCCGACAGTGCTGAACTGCTCCTGTGGGAAGTGTTAGTGTGGCTAAAGACGAGGGATTTATTTGGGAATGAGAGCAGGTAAGATGTTGTCACAGATGGCTCCACCAGCTCAGTGGAGGCAGTTGGGATTGTTCGGGCTGATCTAATTATGTGGGAGTAATGGGGCGGCAGAAATCCTGGCAGCTGCCCCCTCGGTCCCCTGGAGAGAGTCTCTCTGCCTCCATCATGCCATCAGACCTGATGATGCCCGCTGCTGTTGGCAGACACTCACACTGGTGACTGAATATTTAGGCCCACTGCTTTGCATTGATTGGATTTTACCTGAATAAGTTTGGTTGCTGCCATCAAAAGCCTGGAAATTATTTGCTCATTTGCTTGTTTGTCCATTTGCACTTCTCGTTGAGTGAAAAGATGCTTGTATTTGATTGAGGTTAATTATTTTTTTTGCAGTCCATTTACAAGCATCCCAACACAAATCACAACAGACTGGGCCATCTGACCAATCAGAGTAGAGCAGGTTCTCGGAAAGTACAATGGATTCTCAAACAAATAACTAATTGTCTGAGACTCTATTGGACAAATTTGATGACAATGGTAATAAACAGGGCGGTGTGGTGGTTCAGTGGTTAGCACTATCGCCTCACCACAAGAAGGCCGCAGGGCCAGTTGGCATTTCTGTATGGAGTTTATGTCTTCCTGTGTTTGTGGGACTTTCATCTGGGTGCTCCAGTTTCCCCAACAGTCCAAAGACATGCCGTAGTGGATGAGTGCGAGAGCATAAAGGTGTTTCCCCGTAATGGTTTGCGGCTGAAAAGTCATCTACTGCATAAAACATATGCTGGAATAGTTGGCAGTTCATTCCGGTGTGGTGACCCCTGATAAATAAGGGGCTATGCCTAAGGGAAATTAATAAATTTGTGAATGAAATGAATGCATTACACAGTATTTTTCTAAATCGTAAATGTTATGAATGGATGTCTAGATTTGGTCCACTATGTCCAAACCACAGAATTCATAGGGCCTTCTTTTTATAATGGCCATTTGGGTTTAAGAATAAGAAACTAGGTGATTTTGAATGTATAATATGAGAAAAAGGACAAACCGAATCCAACAGGAGTAACTTTGAAAGAAAGAGGACGCTTTCCGAAAGGGATGTCCAGGTACTAACACTGATTGTATCCAAAAAAACAAAACCACAGCTCCACAACACACTGCAGAATTAAATGTGCACCTCAACTCTCCTGTTTCCACCAAAAACGTTCATCAAGAGCTCCACAAGGTCAACATACATGGCCAGAGCTGCTATAGACAAACCTTTGGTCTCTCGTGCCAACGACAAATCAGTTTCAATGATGCCAGCGGTTAAAATCTTGTGCTGTGGACAATGTGAAACGTACTGTTCTCTGATGAGTCCACCTTCACTGTCTTTCCCACATCTGGGAGAGTTATGGTGTGGAGAAGCCAAAGAAGCATGCCACCCAGACTGTTGCTTGCCCAGAGTTTAGCAAACTATGTAGTGAAGCAAACAGTGTGTGTGGTTTTTTTTTTTTTTGCAGAACATGACAACATACTTTCAAAAATGTTGGTAAACAAACAGTCTCCTATTGGACTTTATTGTATGCACAAAAGTACACGTGGAAGTCATTAGTTAACCAAAACATTTTTAATACATCCTTTTTTATCCAAACAAGCATTTTGTGGGTGTGTTTAATTCAGTCCGTGTAGTCTGTTTATTTAATGACTATATTTGGACTATTGTTAGACATCGATTCGATTTTCATTGCCCAAATTAAACCTTGTTTTAGATAAAACATCTATGCTTAGACATCTATTAGACATCTTTAAAACATCCAACAGTTATTTTGTATAGGTTTGGAACAAAATGACAGTGAGGTCAAGATCATTTCTTTTATGTGCTTTTTGTGTATCTACAGTTGAAGTCAGAATTATTAGCCCCCATGAATTATTAGCCCCCTGCTTGTTTCTGTTTAACGGAAAGAAGATTTTTTTAGACACATTTTTTAAACATAATGGTTTTAATAACTGATTTATTTCATCTTTGCCATGATGACAGTAAATAATATTTGGCTAGATATTTTTCAAGACACTTCTATACAGCTCAGTGACATTTAAACATATTGTGAAAATTTCCTTGCTCTGTTAAACATCATTTGGGAAATATATATATATATAAATAATAATAATTTAAGGGGGCTAATAATTCTGACTTTAACTGTGTATATTGCCTGATTATTATTTACTTATTTATTGTTTACTAACTTGACTACCTTTATCTTTGCTAATAAACTAGAATATGGTTTCTGGTAGTGCTTGCAGGGTGTTAAACTGTTAAAAAAAATTCTTGCTACCTAAATCTTTGAATTCAATCAACTTACATCAGTGAAACTAACTAAAACGATTAAGTTAAACTTTGAATAGCTAAAAAATGTAAGACCTGATTAACTGATTGAAATTAAAGTATCAACAACAACAAAAAACATTTGCTGTCATGACTTTTTGTCATATTTTTCACATTGTAGACTCATTTCGTGCTAATTCAAAGTTGATTATTTTGCATTGATGATAAGCATCCATGACAATTACGGTTACACTTTATGTTGATGGTTGATTTGTTGAATTTAATTTACATTGCAACTAATTCTCATTAGATTATAAGTAGACTGTTAAATTGGGTTAGGGTTAGTGTAAGTTGACATGTACTTGCAAAGTTTCTTATAGTCAGTTAAAAGTCTGTTAAATGAGCATATCAACAGATATTAAGCAGACAGTCTACTAATACTTAATTGGACCATCAAAATAAAGTGTTACCACATTTATAAGCCAAAATATGGAGGTAAAGAAACATTCATAATTCAAATATGAAATTATTGTCAGTACTCTGTGTTTTAAAGACAGATCACTATTGAATTCACTACACTCTCAGTCTGTCTTTCACTCAAACTCAGAATGCTCCATTTACTCTATTCAGTGCCAAACACATTGTTCGGTAAACTCACATCTACTCAGCGGTTCTATAGAAACTGTCAGACAAGGTCAGACTTAACATCAGACATCTACAAGCACACTGTGTACTTGATGAAAAAGAATATAACAGAGAATAGCCAGTGATATTGAAAATGACACAGAATAACTAGGCATGTCATGTAAAACCTGCTACAATGCATTAAATGTAATCTACTTTCAAATAAAAATAAAGAATAACATCATAACATTTTTTGAAATCCTGCCATAAAAACCAGGTCACAACAGATTAACTGTCATCAGAAGCTGGTAATTTTTCCAGCAGGAAACCCTGGAGTTTTCAAGAGCTGTTGATGTGATTGCTGAGTGTCTCTAAGCCCTGTATAAAAAAATTCAGTTTGATTATAAAAAAAAAGCTAGAAAGTTGTTTGGGTTGATTCCTGTTCTCTCCAACCTCTGTTCTGAATGGATCAGAGATGTGCTGTGCTAATTATGCTAAAGTTATTACCTTGCCAGGGATTTCGTCAAGACGCACAGATAAACAAGATGTCGGTAATCAGCATGTTTTGGAGCGATAATGATTCTGTTGACCCATCAGAGACCCAATTAAGAGTGAGCACACAGGACTCCCCTCAGTACCATCTTGTTTCGTTTGTTCCATCAGTGCCCGCTGTTTGGTATTCCGGCTTTCAATTAGGAGCACCACTTTGAGACTAGCGGGGTCTCGCTCAGACCCGTCCGTGTCAAGCCTCGCTAATCCAGCTGTGCTCAGTCAGCCCGGCCTCCACTAATTTAATTTCAGGCCTTTCTCGCACTCATTTAAGTTGATCATAACAATATCGTTTATGCCTACCAAGCATTTTTTTTTGGCCTGATTCTCACATCTTACTACGGTAAACATTTGGGCCAGGGTGCACACATTTTTGCTTACCATTAATTCAATTCAATTTATGTTTATTTCTATAGCGCTTTTACAATGTAGGTTTACATGTAGGTTAACATAGATGATCTAGTAAATTGAAACCGTGTCAGTTCAGTTTTCAGAGTTGGAGTTCAGTTCAGTGTGGTTTAAATAGCACTGCTTAAAGTCCAAACACTGAAGAGCAAACCCATTGATGCACAGCTCCACAAGTCCCAAACCAAGCAAGCCAGTGGCGAGGAACAATCTTCACCAATTGACGAAAGTGAAGGAAATAAAACATAGAGAGAAACCAGGCTCAGTTGGTTTCTTCTCTCGACCAAACTTCTTATCTTTATTCATTAGAATAAACAAAGATCATGCAAAACAATATTCATATCAATATTTGAAAATAGTTAACTCATAACTGACTCATCAAAAAAAATGTGAAAAGGAAACATTTAGATTTTTACCCCCCACCATTTTTCCCCACCACTGATATTGTGGTAGCACTTGGGTCATTGTTTGATGATGGCGAGCGAAGCACGTGAGTGTTGAACATTATTGTAAGACAAACGTATTGCCGGTATGAGGTTCCACTGTCAGATCACACACAATATTGTCATAATTCTTCTCACAACATCTGTGCAATTCAAAATGTCATTCTAGTCTTCCCTGCTGCAACACCTAGCTCATTCCAGTTGTGTTTTGCTTGTTTTCACCGGTAACAACATCCTGTCCTTATTATTTAGCAATTCTTCACTAATTTGTAAAATATAATCGATCAAAGTGCCAAAATATGAAGTGTTTTGAGTCAAAGACAAAAATTAAAGTACAATTTTAATGCTGAGTTCAGACTGCAGGATTTTCAAAGTAGTCACGTCACAGATGTTTTCACACTGCATGACTATCTGAGGTAGCGTTCCGTCGCTGCTTTGTTTAGACTGCACCATGGATCAGTGGTGGGGTTTCACACTGCATGACATTACAATAGGAGAATCGGCAACAACTTTGTCTCGATCCGAAAACTACGTCTTACAATTAAACACACACGACATGGAAACTATGCGAGGTAACATAGAATATATTTTGTTTTTAACAACATAATGTGAAAGAAGCCTTTAGTGGGACAGAAAATTTACTTATTTTGCTCACCTGGGTTTTAAAGAGAATTAGCAATTTCTCCTCAACTTTTTTTCTTTTTCGACCAGGTTGTGATATTGCTCAGATGACATGTGCTTCTGTCAAATTTCCACTACTTTTCCCTCCACTTCTTTGGTCCAAATAGATCGAAAATAAACCCTTTAAACTTCTCTCCCAATCTCCCGTTAGCCTGCTGCAGATACCCATACTAGTGGATGCTGCTCATTGGCTGTAGGTAATCGCCGATGTTATTTTCAGTAAGAACTCATTTCACATGGCTTGACTTGAATCGCAGACAGGTCCAGATATTTAGCATGCCAAATATCTCACGGGTGTCGGCGACTCATTGGAGATTCTCTCAGATCGCGTGTTTGATAGTTCATTATGTGTGATTGTTACCCAAGTGAACAAGCACCGATTTGCCTGTGATCTCAGGCACTTGTTGGCGATTTCTCAAAACCTGTCGACGAGTCAAAATTGCAGATAGAACTAGGCATAAGTGCCATTTCAGTTTTACCTACTGTAATAAATACTCCAATCTCTGTTCTGCTGTTACTGTTTTTCTGGCAAGAATATCATATGCTTTATTTTGTATTCCTTCCACTTATCAATAAAGGATTTTGTTGTGCTCTTCTGACATGGCTTAAATGATACCTGTCATTCTATATAATGCATAGGAATTGTATAGAATGCCTTGGAAAAGTGCGCAAAATCTTTACAAAAACGTATATTTCATACTTTGCCTAAAACCATAATGATGAATAAAGGGACCAAGCCGAAGGAAAATGAATGAATGAATGTTTTGGGAGATTTTCTTATTACTCTTTTTAATTTATTTAGATTTTCAGGGGAATTATGTGAATCAAAACCATAATTAGTGTGAATCAGTGAACCGTTTTACTGCTACAAATTGCAATTTGTGAAAGACATTGAGAGAAAGCACTATTGGTGAGGGATAAATCTACATTCCTTTACATTGCATGTGTGTTTCACCATCTTTGAGTGGGATTAGATGTGTGAGGTTGACAATAATTAGCAGTTTCTTTCTTCTTGGGCTAATTTTAGATGAATTGCACCCATAATGCGGGTCTCGTTTGGCATTTCAATGCACATGTATGCCTATATGTGTTTGACGGTTTTGCTTTTTTTTGGACTGGTGCCCTTTCAGTTTTTCATGAAAGCTTTAAACAATATAATTATTTCACTGTTATCATCAGAATTCCCTGAAAATATTTTCAACCTTTGTTTGGTCACAATTTATTTTGATGATCTGTTTGTTGAATTTAAGCTATATTGCATCCACATGCCAACTAATTCTCATTAGATTATAAGCAGACTGTTAGGTTGGGGTTGGGATTAGTGTAAGTTGACATGTACTTGCAAAGTTTCTTATAGTCAGTTAAATGTCTGTTGAAGGAGCAGTATCAACAGATATTAAGCAGACAGTCTACTAATACTCAAATGGACCATCAAAATAATGTCTATTTAAGAGAAAAACTATATTTATTAATATAGCGCTCTGAAATATTTGTTTTTGGTGCGCAAATATACAAAACTAAAACATAAAACTAAAAGAATATAAAATTACTAAAGAAATTTGAGCACTTTTTGTCCTTGAGTTCACGAAAGCTGATCTTGAAAACTGTCCCGAAGTTTCTGAGTAGATGTATTCTGCCTTATTCTTTCCTTACATCATCAAAAGATGCCTGCTGAGAACAGAACGCTCTTATATTGTTATGAATATTCATTTTTGGCACTCAGCAGTGGGTGCTGGAATTTGATGTGAACAGGTAGCTTTTGATTGCTTGTGAATATTCATAAGCACCTGCATTAATGTGCGACTGGCCATTGGGAGAAAAACGCGTCTCTAGTTCAAGGTCAAAGGCCAACATTGAGCTGTAGTTCTGCACTCGCCCCGCTGGATTACATGACATTTTCTCTCTCTCATTTACATTTTACTAATGTGTTGATGTCAAATCGTTGTGGCGCAGAAACATATTTAATAGTCTACATTGAAAAAAAGTAAAATTTTGCAGAACTCTCTTATAAACAGTAAAAAAGTTACTTTTATCCTTTTCATCATGGTTTCATGACAGATTAAATAATGGAGGCACGTGTCCCTGCACAAATCTTTATAATAACCTCAAAACACTTTTACAGTGGTGCATGATTTATAAAGTAATCAATTTTAATTTAATGGGCAACTCTTTTATCGCTTTTACAAGATGTAAGATAAGCCTTTGATGTCTCCACAATATACCTGTAAAGTTTCAGCTCAAAATACCCATCAGATTATTTATTATAGCCTCCAGAATCTGCAGATTTTGGTGTCTGAATACATTGTAGCTGTTTTTGCAGCCTGTGGCTTTAAATGCTAAGGAGCTGCTTCTCCCCGCCCACCGTTCCCACATGCATGTCTGCTTCTCATCATGCGTTACGTCAGATAAACAGCACAGTGACAGAGACAGACACCGATGAAGCTAAATACACCTCACCTAGTCAAAAATACCAAGTAAGGTTATTTGATGTATTTGTGGTGGAGTTTATTCAAGCCTTTCTGAAATGAGTCTCACACAAATGGTGTTTGCAGTACACACACATATTAACATTTACTGACACCATGCGGCCATGGTGATCATAGTGACTTAGAATTACATAGCCATTTTACTGTCTTTATTACAGTTTTAAAAATGTTTTAAACTTATAAAACTTATAAAAGTCACAGAGAGTTGTAACAAATATTTTAATCCCAGTTTTTTTTGCCAAAAAATGTTCTGTGGGCTTGTGTATAAATGTTGTTATAGAAATAGTGCTTGTCAATCAATTTGGTGGGCGGGGAAAACCGCACTCCTACGTCACATTGTGCTCGGCCTCAAAATCACTGGCATTTGGGTACTACTTTATTGTCAGGAAATAAAAAAAAATAGACTTGTTGCATTGCTATCACCCCAATATGACCGTGGACACACTATACCTACACACAGTTCTGTCCAAACAGCTTACAAAAGTTGATTTTCATCATACAGTAGGTGCCGTTTAATTTCCAATGTAGGCCTTGTCTACACAAATGCATTTCACTTTCAATGCATCTTTTGTTTTCTGTTTTGGCCTTCTATCTACACTGCCAAACATTTTTGTAACTAGAGCAAAGTAAAAAAAAAAAAAGCCAGCAGAGTGGATACAATTGAACATTTCATTTTTCCATTGTAATTTGTTTTGTTCTGTCAAAATAGAGGCTTTTGAAAACACAAAACAATCTAACAAGTTTAGTCATGAGTTGATAAGCCATGGCCTATTCAGCCTTAAGCAAGATGGTGGATGATGTACTGCTATCATTTTGCATGCAGTTTGATAGCATTGGCAAACGTTAGATTTTACATATTTCAGAATTTCTTTCTTTCTTGAATGTTTACGCTCAGATTTCTGATTCTGAGATGTTGTGTCTGAGATGTTGAGTCTGAAATGACAGCAGCAGGATGTGGGGACAGACAAAAATGTGTTGTTTTTCATGACCACTGAGGAATGTTTAACCAAACCAGACAGTAAGTGCAGGAATAGCTGAGACAACTTTACAGTTATCACCAAATTCACTTTCACAAAAGTTCACAAAGCAAACAAACAGTGAAAATTTGATGTATATTGTAGCTCTTATACAAATATCGGCTGATTAAAAACGTATTTCTCATGTTATCTGTATCCGCTTTGACAGTTAAGATTTTAAAATTTGGTGAATCTAAAATCAGTGCATCTCTAAAATGTATTGCAGGGTTTTTCTTTAACACTGAAAATACTAGAGTAAACGCTGTTTGAGTGTTTTAAATTGCTGTATTAAAGTATATGAATTAATCATTCATTCATTCATTTTCTTTCAGCTTAGTTCCTTTATTCATAAGGGTCGAAATGAACCACCAACTTATCCAGCATATGTTTTACGCAGTGGACACTTCGAGCTGCAACCCAGTACTGGAAAACACTATGAATTAATCAGTTGTAATAATTCTATAAAGTGGTTGCTATGGTATACATCAAGTTTAGTTAGAGTATATAAACAAATTGCACAGTACTGTAGTACAAATAGAGGGTATATTACAAATATAGGGTATATTATACAATTCACTAAAGTTAACTGTAGTAAAAACTGAGCATCCTACAATATATACTGAAATATGGTAAAAATTGTTTAACTATTTGGATTATTCAAAAAGAAAAGGTTTGTTAGGTATTAATTATTTTTATAAACCCATTCATTTTGTTGGGAGTGCAGTACACTATTCATCCCTTCTGAATGGCTGGTATTTAAATGTTTCATTGTATTTAAATAGGCGTCGTAGTATTTACAGCCTGATCTCATGAGAAAACGTAAGTATTTTACATTTTGTCAGTTTAGTGGCTATTCGTAGTTCAGTCGTACGACTTAATACGAAATTTTACGATTTTAAAAAGGAGGCATGGTACCTAACCCCACCCCTAAACCCAACCGTCATTGGGGGATGAGCAAATCGTACAAAATTGTACAAATTAGATTGTACGAATTCATACGAATTAGCCACTAAATCAAAAAGTTACGAATTGCTGTGAGATTGTGTTGGTATTTATACATTGTTCTTTAACTGCTTGTTGCTATAGATAAAATCATCTATAAATGTAAACGTCAAAAGTGATGAAACATCACTTTAAAGCCACAAAATCTGTGAATTTCTGCAAAAATATCTTGAACCTCTTCTTTTTGATCTCCTCAGCCAGCTGTTCAAAACATCTCAAGGTTAGTTTTGTTCTCTTTCCCCTACAGCTTTATTTTCAGAAATAAACGAGGTTATTCTGTCATTCGTATTTTATTTGCAAGCTGTTTTTCCTCAGTTGTAAATATCCCTCTCTTACTTTTATTATCAGCTGAAGCCGAATGCTGTTTGACTGAAAAAAAATTAACTGGATTGTTTAAAGAGTGACAGGCAGTTTCTGACGGAAAGCTCATTTAAGTCGAAGCTCTTTTGACACAATTTTCACACAGACTTATTCTACCAGTGTAATCACCGCATATTATCAGAGTTTAAAGGCTGAAATGTGATTACTATGCCTGAGCCGTCTGAAAGCATAGAATTTTTAAACACAAAACATGAAACCAATTCTGGTCAAACAGAGTTTTGCTTAAAATGTCTGCCATGAGGAATCAGATCTCTTTAAGAAATATGCTGGCTGTATTTCACCTGTTGGCAGAAAGACCCTACTTCTTCAGTGTGTGTCTGTGTCATCCATTGTGGCTCTTCAATACATTGAGTGCACAGTGAACATGGCAGAGATTTTCTATGTCATCCGCCTAGCAGATGTCAAACACAGATGTCCATGACACATTCAAAAACTCTGCGACCCAACTCAAAGAATGCCAATCCATGCAGAATCAGGCTTAATATCCATGTTAGTCTCACACTAAACACAATTATACACATATTTTACAGTGAGCATGATTCACCGCAAAGCTTTCCTGAGGCGACGCTACTGCAAATCTATAAAAATCTGTCTCGAGTCAACTGTGACATCTGTGTACAGCAGCAACTCCAGATAAAGTCTATAATTATCGTGACTCATGGTTTGATTCAATTTGGGCTCTTTGTTAAAAAGACAGATTAAAAGAACAGGTGGGGAAATGACTTAACGAAGCAATTAACAAAGTGAGTAAATATTTGCTGGGAGGAAATATTTTGTGCTGCTCGCTGCTAATCACTTTTTTTTCTTCAGATCTGCTCTGATCTTGATTCTGGTGTCACTGCCCCTCCCAAAGACTAAATTATGTTCTATTGAAAGTAGATGTTGAACTGGGGTGCTTTTGGTGGTAATTTAGTTGCATTGTATGGGACAAAAGCAGGGCTAGGGGTTATTTTCTACTAAAATATCACTAGCTGGGTGTTAGGTGAGGATGCTGGACAACAGAGTTGGGGATCTACGTGCAGTTTATTAAAGAGGAGTCATGAAGCCAATGGTCAAAGACAGGAGCAAATGGTATCTTAAGGATTATCCAAAATATGTGATCAAAATACAGGCCAATGGTCAGGCTAGGTGGCAAAACAACAGAATAAACTAGGCAAGGGGTCCAAACACGGAAAGACAAACAAGAAAAACGCTTTGTAATGCTACACAGGGTGAAACAAGACTCAGCAATGTGTGTTGCAAAAAGAGGTGTCCAGTTAATTATTCAATGATGAGCTTCAGCTGTGTGTCTGTGTCATCATCGGTGATTTGAAACAGGTGTGTGAACAGGTAAAATGGGATTTGTAGTTCTTTTGGTGGCAGATTTGTAGTTCTCCGTAGTTCTCTGTATGGACTACATTGCCTGTATTAATGCACGTTTTAAAAGTTGGCCTATCAAATGAGAAATGGGTGATGAAAGTGCCAAATGTGTAATTATAAAATTGTACATAGATTATATTTATGGGTAGTATTAATATTAAAACAACATTTGAAAAATTGCTATCAGTTTCGGTTTTGTTAGTTAGTAGTAGTTAGTAGTTTGGCCTCATACAGATAGATGGCAGAGAGAATGTAAATGTTTAACAGAAGTTCCTTCAGCAACGTAGTTCCTTCTCTGCGTTTAAAACCTAATCAGCCAGCAATTTTATGCAGGACAGTAAATTAACTGAGGTAATGAAGTGGCCAGGCCAGAGTCCTGATCTAAACCTGACATAAAATCATTGGTTCTAAATGTTGAACAGCAGCTCCTTCAGCAAGATGTAGTTCCTTCTCTGCGTTCAAAACCCAATCAGCCACCTATTTTATGCAGGACAGTGAATGAACTGAAGTAGTCAAGTGGCCAGATCAGAGTCCTGATCTAAACCTGGCTTAAAATCAATGGTTCTAACTAGGGCCAGACAAAATCTGTGGACTTTTTTGCTATTTCTGCACAGAAAAACAAAATTGCTGTCAATTTCAGTTTAGTTAGTTAGTTTCATTAATGGTTGTATTTATGTAAGTTTATTAATATTATTTTTTTTTTGTGGCTACATAGTTAGATTAGTTTTATATTTTTACTTTCTGTTATAGCAGCTCAGTTAACATAATACTTCCAGATTCTCAGGAAAAAATGAAACATGTCCAATTAACTGTTGCACACATATCTGAATAATAAAAACGTATAAGGGTTTTTAAAAAATCAAACATAAACAACCAAACTAGTAATTTTAGTCTAGCTCTGTAAAAAGTGATTACTTGGACTTTATTTTAAGGATTAAAAATTTTCATTTTCAATCAACTTAGTCTTTGATTTTATCAGGGGGTCACCACAACAGAATGAACCACCAACTACTCTGGCATATGTTTATGCAGCAAATTCCCTTCCAGCTGCAACCCAGCACCACGCAGGGAATTACCCATGCAGTCTCTTATTAACACACACACACACACACTCATACACTATGTCCAATTTAGTTTATTCAATTCACCTACACCGCATGTCTGTGAACTGTGGGGGAAACCAGAGCACCCGGAGGAAACCAACGGAAACACAGGGAGAACATGCAAACTCCACACAGAAATGCCAACTGACCCAGCCGCGACATTTGTGTTTCAATGTTTCATTCTTTCCAAAAATTATTCTTGGTAAACACATCAAGATTAGTGCACTTCTCTAAACGATGACGTACTTTTTAATTTTAAATATATAATGTAGGGTTTGCATGTTCTCCCCATGTTCGTATGGGTTTCCTCCGGGTGCTCCGGTTTCCCCCACAGTCCATAGACATGTGGTGTAGGTGAATTGAATAAGCTAAATTGGCTGTAGTGTATGTGTGTGAATGCAAGGGTGTATAGGTGTTTCCCAGTGTTGGGTTGCTGCTAGAAGGGCATCCGCTGCGTAAAACATATGCAGGACAAATTGGTGGTTCATTCCGCTGTGGTGACCCCTGATTAATAAAGGAAGTAAGCCATAAAGAAAATGAATGAATGAAATAATGTAGAGTCAGTCTTTTTAAATGCGTACATAAGAGTATATTTAATAATGAAATTGTAATAACTACTTAAAGACACCTAAGTGTCTTTAATTCCATTGATTGGATACTTAATCAATGAATATTATATTACCTGCGAAAACCTTACTTAATAAAAAAATTGAAATGCAACACAAGTAAACATGTACTACTCATAAGTTTCTTTTTATTTTTTATGCTGTCTATAAATAATGTCTAAATGACAGAATGTGTTTTTACCTTTAACAGCTATCTGTTTTGTTACTTTCACTTATCTTACCAGACTTTAAACAAGCTTCCTTCAGCAAAGTGTCCTTCGTGAAAATGTTATATTGCTTATGTTTGCAAGGCCTCATATGTAAAACATGAATAAATGCATTTCATTTTCACATGCTAAAATATTCTTATTGGTATACATACTGAGATTCCCCTGACATCCTATTTTGTTATACTTTAATGCATTTTTTTCTGCAATGTGTTATTTGCTGGAATAAAATTGGCCCCAAATAAAAACAGAAACATTGTCACTAGGATTAGCGTTTACATTTTTCGACAAGACTATATATATATATATATATATATATATATATATATATATATATATATATATATATATATATATATATATATATATATATATATTGTGAAGCAGCAGTTTATTATACATGAGATTGGTCTCTAACAAAGAAAGATTTCTGTACCTAATTTTATTTATTGATTGTGTGCTCCAAAACAAATTCAACTGTGGTTTACATGACCTGGGCAGACAAGGTAAAAGTGAGACTTTTTAGACCTGTGAGTCATTAATCAATCTACATTTGAGACTTTAAACTGTGGCATCTCTGCTGGAAGCTGGTGCTCAGGCGTCTGTGGAGTAATTCCATCTATGAATAACACAAGCAGTGTCCGTGACTCTGGTTAATCAGGAGACAACGCAGCATTGGTCAAGCTTGTGCATTAGATATCACATGAATCAGTGAAATTGCTGCATGTGGTCAGGTCTCGACACTTGCAAAACACTGAATCATGCAGGAGCAGGTCAGTTCACCTTTTCTGTTATGAATCTTGAGCATGCCAAAAAAGATTTTGCTTGTGGGTTTAACTATATTGTTGACATATTACATTTTATATGTGTTTATTAATATAAATGTGTTTATTAATATGTTTTACTCTAAAATATAGATGAATCTTTGCTGAGGAGTATGTTGTGTGGACAGAGAAGTGGACAACTTTAGTGGATGCATGTTTAATTTAATTCAGTCTGCTGAAATGATCATTATTAAACCGAGGAAAGACTGAACGCAAAGTATATAAAGAAGTGAGTGAAAGGTGGAGGTGAAGTGACATGGTTTGGATTTCTGCAGCAGTAGTTTGGCCTCCTATACAGATAGATAGCAGAGAGATTGAAAATGTTTAACAGAAGGTTCTTCAACATTACGTGGTTCCTTCTCTGCATTCAGAACCCAATCGGCCAGCAAGTTTATGCAGGGCAGTAAATGAACTGAGGTAATGAAGTGGCCAGACTAGAGTCCTGACCTAAACCTGACTTAAAATCATTGGTTTTAACTAGGGTCAGACAAAATCTGTGGACTTTTTTGAAATTTTGCACAGAAGTTTATAGAAAATCAGCAGGTTTATGCTGAATAATTTTAAGAGTATTGGAACTAACTAACTAACTAACTAACTAACCAACTAACTAAATACTTCTTAACATTTATTTAAGTTTTATAATGCTAATCCAATTAGAAACACTTGTCTAGGAAACAAAGCTAAGATTTCTACTAAAAGACTGAAAATTTTACTTTACTAACTCTATAGTACATAAATCATCTACACATTTGTATATTATTCAGTAATATTATGTAAATTAATATTATAACTGATTAAATAAAAAAGTACACAATTACACAAGTAAATAATTCGCTTTAATCTGTGATGACAACCACTTACTCTAGGTGTACTTTATCCCTTACATAATAAAATATGATGTCTTGTAGTCCCAGATGTGCCGATGCCATTTAAAACAAAGGCCTTACAAAGGATACTGAATGAACTGAGGTAATGAAGTGGCCAGACCAGAGTCCTGACCTAAACTTGACTTAAAATCATTGGTTCTAACTAGAGCCAGACAAAATCTGTGGACTTTCTTTTTTGGTTGCAATTTATTCACAGAATTTTATAGAAAATCTGCAGATTTATGCTGAATGACTAGAACTAAATACTTTGTAATGTTTATTTAAGTTTTATAATGCTAATCCAATTAGAAACAATACTAAACTAAGCTACAGTACATTATATTTCTACTAAAAGACCACTTAGGTGTACTTTATCCCTTACATAATAGAATAGGGATGTCTAGTGACCCCAGATGAGCCGAATTCATTTAAAACAAAGACCTCGACAATTTCTACAGAAAAAAAATGGATTCAAAATCAGTTACTCATTATGCTCGTAGACAGTCATCACATTATAGGTTAAAAAGTGAACTTGTTGTTTGTACTGCCTTAACTTGTTTGCCTTTTAACCACAACTGATGTGATCTGACCATATTCTAAGTTTGTTTTGGCAGCAGGATCACAGTCACACAGAGGAGCAGACCAGTCTGTTTTTTTAATTATTTATTTATTTTGTGTGTTTTGGGGTGATAGAAGCTCACGGCAGTCTGTGGTGTGAGCTATATGTGCCAACAGGGCGGCAGGTGTCATGATTTAGTGCTGATGCCAAAACTCCGCCTGCTTTCTTCAGTACCCATCTGTTTGGGGACGAATGCAGAGAAACCAGGCTAAAAACACACGACTAAATGGGTCAAAATACTCAGATCTGCACTGAAATAGCTAAAATAACACTTTTTAAATACTGTTTTAATGTTCAGAATGTATCATGCACTTAGACTTTCCTTTTAAAATGTACAATTTAGAGGATTTGATATAAAGAGATTCTTTTAAATGTGTTTTTATAATGTTTTCAGACCTTTTACAGTTTTTCTTCTTCCTAATTGCAGTGTTTGCTTGTTTGGCAAGTCCATTACTTAGAAGTGTGCATGCTGCTTTTGGATCCAATAGATGACTGTAAAATGTTTTCTTTATAAATATAGTGTGTATTTATATATGCTGTATAGGCTGTGTATTTTTAAATCTCAAATCATATCCTTAAATGCTTGCAGATGAGTTGAAATGCATTTCCCTGAGAGAGGCCAAGTTTCAAAGAGACCTCTCATGCTTCATTTTCTGGCAAGAAAATTGCTCTTAATCAGTGATATAAAATCTGAAACATACTTTAAATTAGATAAATGTACCCAAAAAGCAACACTACGTACAGTACATGCAGTCAGTGGTCATCATTTTGGTACCATTAGTAAAAATATTATTAAGCTTTGTGTTTTTGGTGAAAATCTGCAAAATACAACAGGTCTCTTTGTGCATTGCATGAAATGTCTTTTGAGTGCCATAGACACACCTTAAGGGGATAGTTCAGCCAAATGGGTTGTTTTTAATCACGTGGTTCTAGTGATGCGCGGAATTCAGATGGAGGGCTGGAAAAAGAGGAATGGGAGACATAGCGGAAAGTCCGTATTTTTGCGATTCATACCATATTTCAAAGGAGATATAAACAGAAAATAACGTATATGATGGGTGTGATGCTAATATCATGAAGAGGGCCAAGTTTTCTACTGAACTAACATGTATTTGCCTGTCATCGATGCGGTACATACTGTATAATTACGTTGCATGAAAATACTATAGTAAATACTATAGTGTTTGGAAGCATACTATAGATAATTACTTGAATTAAAAAGTAATTATATTGCTGCTGTGGTACGACACAACTGTAGTAATAAACAAATTATATAATAGGCTTCAGGTTTCTATGCTATCATCACAATGCACCACAGCTTACACTAACCTTACAGTATTTATTACAGTTTATCAGTTTACTATACAGCATTCTGTAGCATTCATTAACAAAGAGTTATACAGTACACATTATACACTTTTCTTTGTGCTTCTAAAACATGTTTATTATAAATTACTATAGTTTTTCCCCCATGATATCTTCAAGGCATCACAAAATAACAGGTGAAATCATACAAAAGCGAGGCCGCATAGTCTACATTATTCATTTATTTTTGTAAGAGGGAAAGAGTTAAAATTATCAAATTAAAAAGGGAAAATTATTCTCTTTATTCTCTATTTCCACCTGGGGATACTCATCCCGAGGCCCTCGCAGACCACGCAGCGCCACTGATTCGATCCAAGACTAGCGACGAGATGATCCCAAGGTTTCCATAATCCTGGACCAGGCTGTATCCTGAGAAGCTGCTGTGGTGGTCATGGAGGAGTGGAGAGTTTCCTGTGACGCTCCAGGGACAGACGAGTCTTCGCTGAGGCCCAGCTTTCAGCCTCCGGTGCTTAAACTGCAGCTCTGCACAAGACGTTTGGCCAGTGGAGAAATGGTTGTACCCTACTGAGCCTGGTTCTCTCGAGGTTTTTTTCCTTCACTCACGCCAATTGGTGATTTTTTTTTTTCCTCGCCGCTGTCGTCACTAGCTGGCATGGTTCGGGATATGTAGAGCTGCGCATCGATGGACTTGCTCTTCAGTGTTTGGACTCTCAGTAGTGATTATTAAACCACACTGAACTGAGCTAAACTGAACTGAACTGAAACTTTAAAAACTGAACTACACCGTTCCAATTTACTATGATCTTTCATGTGAAGCTGCTTTGACACAATCTACATTGTAAAAGCGCTATACAAATAAAGGTGAATTTGATTGAATAGAATTGAAAAACTGCTCCACAATAATAATCGACTAGTTTTGTGCAAGGGTTGCATTTAATTTTTGTTCGGTCGATGAATTTACCATCAACAAACATTCACAGTTGCTGCGCATATAGATGTCACCGTTACGGTTGCTTATTCGGCCGAAATGCCAGTAAAGACACAGATTTTTGCAAAACAAGATGAAGATTTCATTGCAGCGATGACATGGCAGGGTATGTTATTTATATTCTCCTGGATTTTGTATATGTGGTGGTGTAGTAGTGTGGTATCTGATTTTTATAGAACACATAAACATATTTATACACATAGCTAGGCTTGTATATAATCTTTACTGGTGCTGTCAAACAAATAATCACATTCAAAAAGGTTTGTTCACATAGATGTATTGAATGAATGTTTATTATTACATGCCGCCTTTTTATCTGTTTTTGAGCCAGTTTCTGGAACTTTCTCCCCTTTATGACTTAAAATGTTTGGAGTTCTATAAAATCTGTTCGGCATTTCTTATTTTGCCAATTTAAACAATTATAAACAACATAAAACAGAAATATTTTTATGTTCTGACAGCGATTCCTATGTAGAAGAATCACTTCCTGCCCTCCATCTGAATTTCACACGTCATCAATGACGTCATGTGAAAAGAACTTATAAAACAATCTGCTTTTAAGTGTACTTACTCTCAGGTCATCTAAGATGTAGGTGACTTTTGTATGAAGAACATTAAAGAAACTTTTAGCCATACTCAGTTGTCAAAAGTTTATTTTGAGTTTTGACACTAGCACAATAAAATTTCAAATCGAGGATATCCCAAATACAAAAGAATATGGTTTTAAAACAAAAACAAATAGTACGACATACTTATAGTAAGTTTAATAGTTTGTCTTCAGGTTTGTTTGTTGTGTACCATTCATTATTCACTGTGTAAGTTAACAAGGCTTCAATATCGGAATTAGCGGAAACAGTGGTCCCTCACCATAACACCGTTCACCTTTAGTGGCCTCGCTGTTTCGCAGATTTTTTAGTGTAATTTCATGTGCTTATTTGTTTAAAGCGCATTGAGTTTCTGATTAGTGTGTTCCTGATTAGTGTTATTGTGTTCTGCATCCTGATTGGCTGTAAACCAGTCAATCAATCCCCTCCGTGCCGTGTCTCCTGTACAGTACAGAATGCGTTCAGCTTGCCAAGTTGACATTAATCTTCAATCGCTTGCAGTGTAACTCTAAAGTATATTTGCAAGTTTTCTCCCCAACAAATCCCATAATGTCGACTAAACATTCGGCACTGTCAAAGGCACCTGCGGTAGCACCCTAAATGCAGAGGAAGATGCCAACGACTGCACAAAAAGTTGGACTTCTGGACATGCTAAAGCAAGGTAGAAGTTAAGTGAGTTTTTAAACAAGAGAGAAAAGTGTGAAAATGTTAATGTCTATCTGAGAAAACTGTATAGTGAGGGGATTTACAGCCTAGAACAGCTATAATAATTGTAAAAAATTAAGCAGACTACTTTGCGGATTTCACCTAATGTGGGCTATTTTTAGAATGTAACTCCCGTGATTAATGAGAGACCACTGTACCGCATTTCCATTGCCTTTCAAATTGCACAAATTGAAAGTTCTAAATCTGCTTAATGGAGTAAGAAAATGTGTTTTAAAGGTTCAGACCAAATTTATACAGTTTGTTAAAATAAATTCTGTATATGGTATTACAGGGCTAATTTTGACCTCAGAGATAGGCCTATAAGAGTAGCTTATTCTAAATCATGAATTGTTTATTGTTTTTCAATGCAGTCTCACAGGAATTTTATAACTATTTGATTTATTGACTGATTCGTATTCATTTGTACAATCACAGTAGTACATTTTAGTATAATTTGCTTATCCCTAATGAGAGGTAGGTTTAGAGGTGGGGTTTGGGAACACTCCTCCATCGAAATTGAAAAGATTGAAATCATATGAATTTGTACAAATTAGCTTCTTTTCTGACATTATGTGGTTACAAAAAATAGCTACATTTCCTCATAATAAAAACAATAAAACAAAGTTCAGCCTGCCATACTTTGTACAATTTGTTGCCACAGTACTATAGCAGTAAAATATTAGAAGACATGGGATCAGCTTTCATTGCTATGCAGATGATACTCAATTATATATTTCAACTAAACCTAATGAGATGTCTGAACTGTCTAAGCTAACTGAGTGTATTAAAGATGTTAAAGACTGGATGACCAAAAATTTTCTTCTCTTAAACTCAGACAAAACTGAATTTTGCCTAAATCATGTACACAGCAGATCTCACAACTCGACCTACAATTAGAGGGATACAAAGTTAGCATTAGCTCTACTATAAAAGATCTGGGTGTCATATTAGACAGCAATTTAACTTTTGAACATCATATATCCCATGTCACAAAAACTGCTTTCTTTCATCTGAGAAATATCACTAAAGTTATGAAGTATGCTATCCATCTCAGATGCAGAAAAGCTAGTCCATGCTTTTATGACTTGGTTTTGTATTGAATTTAAAATATTGCTTCTTACCTATAAAGCTTTACCTATAAAGCTCCTGTTTATCTAACCAACCTTCTGTCTCGCTACAATCCAACGCGCTACTTAAGATCTCAAAACTGCTTCTGGTAGTACCTAGAATAGCAAAGTCAAGTAAAGGAGGTCGAGTCTTCTCATTTAGGGCTCCTAAACTCTGGAATAGCCTACCTGATAATGTCCAAGGCTCAGATACACTCTCGCAGTTTAAAACTAGATTAAAGACCTAACTTTTTAGCAAAGCATACACTCAATACAACACATAGCAGTATGATGCATGAATCTGCTCCACGCATCTCGTTTATATACACTATAAACAGCAGCTACGCTAATTATTCTCTTTATTCTCTATTTCCACCTGGGGATACTCATCCTGAGGCCCCCAGAGATTATGCAGTGCCACTGAAGTGATCAAAGACCTGTGAAGAGATGATCCCAAGGTTT
Source organism: Danio aesculapii (assembly GCF_903798145.1). Taxonomy (NCBI): domain Eukaryota; kingdom Metazoa; phylum Chordata; class Actinopteri; order Cypriniformes; family Danionidae; genus Danio; species Danio aesculapii. The sequence goes on along the minus strand of NC_079437.1, from coordinate 52,668,082 downwards.
CCACAATCCTGGACCAGGCCGTAGCAGCTGCTGTGGTGGTCACGTCTGGAGTCTTCGCTAAGGTCCAACGTTCTCGAGCTTCTGGCGCCTAGAATGCAGCTGTGCACAAGATGTTTGGCCATAGGAGAAATGGTCATGCCCAACTGAGTCAGGTTTCTCTCAAGGTTTTTTTTTTTCCTTCACTTTCGCCAATTAGTGAAGTTTTTTTTCCTCGAATTGTAGAGCTGCGCATCAATGGATTACTCTTCAGTGTTTGGACTATCAGCAGTGAATATAACACACTGAACTAAACTGAACTTAAACTTTGAAAACTGAACTGACACTGTTTAAATTCACTATAATCTTCTATGTGAAGCTGCTTTGACACAATCTACATTGTAAAAGCGCAATACAAATAAAGATGAATTGAATTTAATTTAAACTCTTGAAACCAGGATTATCAAAAGTGCATATTTATTAACAAATCACACTTACAACAAGACCTGTTATGACAAGGATTTATCACAATACAATACCAGACAAAGAACAAACTCATGGGTACAAATAACAAGACATGATTGAACTGATAACAAATAGGGGTGTGACATAGGTGGAACTGATAAACGGTGGGAAATCAGAACAAAGGAATCACATGACATAAACAGAAGCTTATGGAACACAACACGTGGGGAATCACATGACACAACAAATTGACAACACCAGAATCGTGACATTCATGAATGTGTTATTTTTTTAGCAAAAATAAACTTTGTATAATCACATATATTTGATCCAAATTTTGGTCTGAGAGGGTGATTTTATCAAATGTGCCATTTACTGTCTGATGCTGGCTACTTTGTAACAAAATGCTTCAAACATTTTTTATTTTATTTTAATTAGCCTTATAAAGCAACAGCAAATAATAAAGAGCCAAACAAAATAAACTGAACTTTTAAATGTAATCGATATTTTTAGCATTTTTGAGAGTGGTAGGGCTGTTTTTTGTGCATCTATTTGCTTGGATATCTAACATTTATATCTAATATTTAATTAATGAATCAAATTATAACTACAGCAAGGCCTTAAGAAGCAAAATATCTGTCTGTGCAAAAAACATTACCTTTAATCCACAGCCTACTAAATGTGTTCATCATGACAGTCTGGACCACAAGCTGGAAAAAAATGTTTCTGGAACATGGAGATGAAACACTACCAACACTCAACCAGAACCTGCTGCCTTCCGTGTTAATGATTTAACTGTGGTTTATTATCGTTCCCGAAAAAATAAACTCAAGGCTATAACCAAGGCATTTGAGGTAGCTCAGAAATGATCCTCACTGATACAGAGAATAACTGCCCTTGGAGTGACTTTACAGCTTTTTTATGTTCAAAATTCAACATTAAACAACAAAGAAAGTTAAAAGATTAAAAAACTCTACATGACTGACAATATTTTGCTATAGAAGACGGCCAACATACTCTTTAAAAGTGGTTTGCTTTTGATATAAAACCTCATAACCACAAAGATTTGTCGCTATTAAGGCATTCAAACGATTTATGAGAATCATTTCGCATTACGTTTATCTATGGCTCCACTAAAGATATTGAAACATCATTACAATCTGGTTTTATGAGATTTAATATCAGATCTCACACAGTGAATATTAACAATATGCCCCATTTTCACAGTACGATAATGTTCCCCGATAACTGCAGTGTTACACTTGCACACCATCTTCCAGTGGGGAAAAAAAGCCAATCCAAGTCAAGTTATCAGGCACAAATGCAGTCGAATGTCGCATCTGCAGATAATGGGACAGCAGCTAGAATGTGCCACAGCTCCGGCCAGCTCGTCCATCGAACCACAGCGAGATTACAAATATATCAGTCTGACATTTGAGTATCATTAGGCAGCAGGAAAAGGAAGAGCTTGAAATTTAGTTGTTCTGAGATTTTTAATGACCACAGGGGTGATCTGACATTGTCGATGGCCTGGAGGCTGAAATGCTCAACGCTATAGGAATAAATAGATGTACAGTTGCAGGAAGTCTTTTGTTTGTTAGAAAGAGTAATGCTAATTTAATGAGCAGCCAGAGTCAGTACTTCAAATTTGTGACCCGTTTGGGTAACAAGCACCATTTACAGGTCCACGCATCGTTCCAGATACCCGAGAATGGCAAATGCTGTTGGCTAGAGGGATGAATGGCACTCTGTGACCTTTCAAACACCTCTTTTAGCTGCTGTTAGAACTGTCTCGGAAGATTTACCATTTAAATACCTACCAAACTCAGTCTTGTAGAGTTTCAGACCCATTTCAGAAATAGGTTAAATGATTCATTCTGGTGGGTGTTAAGGTGGCGCAGTGGGTAGCACGATCGCTTCACAGCAAGAAGGTCGTTGGTTTGAGCCCTGGCTGGGTCAGTTAGCATTTCTTTGTGGAGTTTGCATGTTCTCCCTGTTTCGTGTGGGTTTCTTTCAGGTGCTCTGGTTTCCCCTGCAGTCCCCGGACATGCACTATAGGTGAATTGGATAGTGTGGAGTGTATGGGTGTTTCCTGGCGATGGGTTGCAGCTGGAAGGGCACATATATATATATATATATATATATATATATATATATATATATATATATATATATATATATATATATATATATATATATTGCTGATGGAAATATCAAGGGCTAATAATGCAATTCAAAATGTGCTGTGCTCTTTCCTAGAAATAACCAGATAAGAAGACATGCAATAACGCAGATGTGGATGTCCTTAACTGGGCATTTCAGTCACCTTGTTTTTATTATACAACACTTTATATATATATATATATATATATATATATATATATATATATATATATATATATATATATATATATATATATAATACTAACTTGTGGGAGAAATGGCGCGTTGTGTGACTGCCGCTCTGTCCCTGGAGGATATTAAAGATATTTATTTATATATATTGATAACAGGGTTTCTTCTGATGAGCTTAAATGAGGCCCTATGGTATCAACGGTTGAAACGGTGGTGAGCAGAGCTGTTAGTTCTCAGACTGTGGTTATGGAATGCAAATTAGAAAACATGGCAGAGAAACTAGTGGCTTTTCAACTGATTTTGGACAGACCTGGAGACCTCTGACGGACATTAGACATCTGCAAAATTGGCATATATTGACCCAAATTTGAAAACATTTTCTCTTTCGGCTCCCCCATGACACTGTTGCCAGCCTTTGTCTTGGCCTTCCCCTGGAGAACAAGATAACAAGAGTCTGAATTCCTTCTCCCTATCCCAAGGACACCTGTTGAGACTCCACAGGCTTAAGGCTGATTTATCCTTCTGCGTCAAGCGCACGCTATTGCTCTGGCGCAGCCTGCTCGTGGTCCCATAGCCCTTGCCGTGGCCATCGCCGACGTGCACCCCTCAAAAAATGTTACTACACTTTGCAACGAAGCGCAAGCTCTGTGATCGGTCGGCTTGGTATCGCTGAGGAGTGTGGGCAGGACCAAGAGCCGCGCAAACCCAATGGAGCAAGTGTTTACAAGTGTGGAGTCCCATGAAGTAGCTCCAGATGGAAACATTATGTTGTTTTGTGTTTACCTTATGATTAAAGTTGGTGCACGTTCGCCAGTTCCCGCCTCAAAACTAGTGAGTTTGAGCCACTTGTACATTAAGGCAGCATTCAGAAAAAAACAAAACACCAGCGAAGAAACTCGACACAAAGGAACATAAAAACCTCACTGCCAGCTTGCGTTTCAGAAGTGTTATTGTAGAGCAACACAACATAGCGCAGAAGTAAAAATGCACAACAGGCTTTAAACACACAAGTACACAGCTACAGAAAATCACAGCCTCGCCCCACATCCCATGCCTTCGAATGCTTATCTGTGGTGTGGGTAAGCAGGTCTGCGACCAGTGCTTTCTAGCTGCAGGACCAAATAGCTATTACCTACATCAGACTATCCCTACATCCCCTGTTCCCTGTTGCAATGTTATGTCTATGTTTATGTGTTTATGTGCTGGTTGCTGGGGCTTCAATCCCACCCCACCCCAACCCCCCACCCCCGATCCCACACTGCCCTACTTTAAGGACAATCTGGGAGGAGCTTTTTTATCAAATTTTTCCCCTATTTTTCCCCTACTTCCTATTTTTCTTATGCTACTTCTCATCTGACCTGTCTTCCACTGAAATGTATGATGTTTGTGTATGGTCGGAGGGGTCCAACTTCGCTACATGCAACAGTGTTGTGACAATCATGTGATCATCATCATCATCAATTCGAACCAGTTAGTACTTGAACCAGTGACCTTCTTATTGTGAAGCAATCATGCTAACTACTTAGCCCCTGTGCTATTTTGCAACAGTAATTTGTAATAGCAAAAATATTAGTAGTCTGATTCAGTTGTGGCAATGTAAGTATTGCGGGCACTGTACCAAAACTTTACTATCACTACCAAAATGCTATTGGAGTGTGCCTTTACGAACTTGCATAGAAAGATTGTTTCAGTTCGTTAGACCTCAGAATATCATTAGGACACAATTATGTTTTGCTGGTTATCATTGACTTGCATTTTATGAGTCGCCAAAGACCACAGTTTCAGATAGAATCTTCTTTCATGTTCTTTTATACATCTTGGATGCCTTATTATGGGTGAGCAGATTAAAGGTAAATCTGACTCTTTTTGAATGAAATTCCTTTAACGCAGTCACTAAAAGAAGAGGTCACTCTTCTGGGTATCACCTGCATGTATTGAACTACAGTACATCATACACTGCTCACGAGCAAGACGGATCAGCAGGTCAGATCTATTTCACGTTATCACTTTGGGGATTTTTTATAGTTCCCTGCTCATTATCAATGAATGGGACTTTAATCTGCTCTCAGATGGTTACCAATCTCCAGGGACCCACATCCACCCCCTCTACCCTTTTCATCTGTGGCTTTGATCACAACCTAGCCTATTCGTCTACCCTAAACTTGTTTGTTTTTGACTTTTAGAAACAAAAAAAATTATGTGACATTTTAGTATTTGGTGCACCTTTGGCTATGTGAAATAAATGCGATGCAAGATGTCATCCCGTTTACTTAAAAGGGCATTCTTAAAAGCAAATGCATGCTCTTATGCTTCAGGCTGCCTACTCACAATTTAACTTCATTTTCTGAGAGTCTAGGTTGCATAAGGTCACCCAAATGAGCTTTTCTTGGACTTGCTGGAGCACTAGTATGTTTTTTTTCTTGTGCTATCCTAGATAGAACATGTCAGCTGGTTTCATTAGCTACATGTGGTTCAGGAATCTGACTGACGGGTTCAGAATTCTAGTGGAATGTTTGACAAATTAAGTGCTGCTTCTGTCATTTTTTGTTCTGTTGTGTGTGGCAGCTATTTTATAACTATTGCATATTTGGATTTCTATATACAGTTTCTGTAATTGAAGAAATGAAGGAGTTTCAGAAAAATATTTTGGTAACACTTTAGTTTAGGTCACAATTCATGCTATTAACTACAAGCTTATTACCAACCTATTATTAAGATAATAACTGTTCAATAGTAGTTGTAAAGTATGAACTTAATCTGCATCCCTAATCCTACCCAATACCTAAACCCAAATTCTACCTTACTAACTATTAAGAAACAGCTCATTAGTAGTTTATTCAGCTAGAAGTGTTGATAAATGGTTTGTTAATATTGTTAATTGTGACCTAGTGTCACCAATATTTAAAAAAATACTGTCAGGTTGTGTTAGATAGAGTTTCACCAGCTTGGAAAGAAATGATCAATGCAGGTAATGTGAACTCTAATGTGTTTAATGCATGTAATGTCACTAGAATTTAAATGATCAGGTCTAAATTGTTGGAATATCTAATCAATCCCATGCATGTTCAATAAAAAAAGTCAGAACAGGGTTTTCTTCAATGTCAAAAATATTAGTAATTTATTGAATACAAATGAATAATTCGCAATGATATCCGCAATGCACGAATAACATTCAGGAGGTACGCAACAACTTTAATTTCTAAATTTGAGCTTTTATACGCAGCTGATAATAACAGGTGGAGTTTAGTGGAATTCATCACTTGTCAATTATTTCCCAGTCCTCCATTGGCCGCACCCATACATACGTCCTCTTTTTCTGCTAATAACGACAAAAGCATGAGACTTCATATGCAAATATTCTAAATTCATTTTCAACCCATCTCTGCTAACAGGAAGTTTCGCTGCAGAGCCCAAGTTAATTTTAGACAATCAGGCCTTTGCATTTCTATCCACTTCTGCAAAATGCTTTATTAGTATGCAAGACATATTACACTTGAGAAGTTTAAGTTTGGGTAATATATATCACCTTAAGCAATACAAATGCAATTGTTTAATGAAAATAAAATAAAAAACCCACATAGCAAATGTTTTCTGGCTCAGCTCTGCACACAATAACTTTCCCTTGGCCTAATTAACACAAAGAATGACAGTCCTGAAATGGCCCATAACTGGATTAAAGACAAGGGCCACACATGGGTCAAAACCGGCCAGAATCTCAGCCAATTTATTACTCTTAACTGGCCCTAAACTGGGCCAAAACAGGTTTATTATTGGTACCAATTCTCAGCTATAAGTTAACCATATCAACACCACCCTTTGACCAGAAAGCCAAAAAAAACTGAGCCATAACCCAGCCAAATATTACCTAAACAATGTGAACAATCGCTACACTAATCTGGGCCACACACCTCCCATCCACAACTGGCCCAAATGTAGTTTGCCGTCATGCATGCAGTCCCGTCACTGCCATTCATGGCCCACATTCGGCTGACATTATGCATGCCAGTGCCGGCAACACGCCAGCTGTGCCATAATGAGGCTACATTTGGGCCAAGTCCGTTTGCTATGTGGAAAAATATATTCCTTTCTGGGCAGCACGGTGGCACAGTGGGTAGCGTTCTCTCGCCTCACAGCAAGAAGGTCGCTGGTTTGAGCCTCGGCTGGGTCAGTTGGCATTTTTGTGAGGAGTTCTCCCCGTGTTCACATGGGTTTCCTCTGGGTGCTCCAGTTTTCCCCACAAGTCCAAAGACATGCGCTACAGGTGAATTGGGTAAGCCAAATTGTCCGTAGTGTATGTGTGTGAATGAGAGTGCAATTTGAGAGTGAAACTGGGTGTTTCCTAGGGATGGGTTGCGGCTGGAAGTGCATCCGCTGCGTAAAACATATGCTGGATAAGTTGGCTGTTCATTGCCCTGTGGGCACCCCATATTAATAAAGGGTCTAAGCCGAAAAGAAAATGAATAAATGAATGAATATTCCTTTCTCCAACAAAACTGTATGGGTTTATTCAGCCTGATCTCATAAGGAAATGTAAGTATTATGTGTTTTGTCTGTTATAATTCAAACAAGTTTAGTTGTACAAAAATTTACAATTTTAAAAACGAGGCATGGCACCCAACCCCACCCCTAAACCTAACCGTCATTGGAGAATAAACAAATCGTACTAAATTGTACGAATGAGATCGTACTAAATTATTCGAATTAGCCAATAAATCGAAAAGTTACGAATTGCCATGAGATCATGTTGATTTATTTCAAAGCAAGGGTAGTTCACATTGTAAAGTGTATCATGGTGTGAGTTCCAATCATTAAGACCCAATCCCAATTCTACCCCTTAGCCCTTCCCCTTACCCCTACCCTTCGTTTTGCGCATGTACGTCAAGGGGTAGGGGTGTCCCAAATCTCTTTATCTTGAAGGCATAGGGCTAAGGGGAAGGGGTGAATAGCCCTTCGAACAAAGATTTTTCAGGACCACACTCGCAACCAAGGGGTAAGAAAATTTCCCAGAATACACTAGCTACAGCAGCGTTGCTGAACCCGGAAGTAAGGAGATCCACAAATTAGTATTTTTTGTCAATATTATGAATTTTTACGACAAACAAACATATGTTTTAATATACTCATAACCGTGTTCATGTTTTACCGCCATTTTAAAAAAAGAAACGCAAAACAAAACGATAAATTTCTCGATCTATAATCCCTAATAATAACTCCTGCACAGCAGTCCTACAACATTCTGACACTTGAATACCCCATCAGTAACGTCTAGTGGCTGAGAATGAGATTTTTACAGTGTCTGCTATGAATTTAATGTTGTTTTTGTGTGTTTACATACAGTACACAGTACATTATGATCTTATTGCCACATTAGATCATTATGATAACATAATATATGCCTTCAGTGATTCAGTGATGCCTTCAGAGTCTGATCTTATATGAAGCAAGAGATCGCGATGACATATGATGACGTGTGCAGGGGCTGTATTGCTGTCCCAATTCTTAGGGGTAAATTTTTAAACCCTTCCCCTTAACCCTCAGTTGTAAGGGCCAAGGAGAAGGGGTAAGGGTACAAAAATAGAATTTGGATTGGGTCTAAATCACATTTTGGTAATTCATAGTCCATGATAGTTTTGCATTAGTTTACATAAACTTTCAACCTTCAGTCAGTAACTTTCATTCTTAACTATTCATATGTTTCTTACTATCATGTCTAAATATCTGAATGTAAAAATACATAAAAAAATAGAGAAAGAATTCTAGTTCAAAACCGATTGATTCATTGGAAGATGGGAGTTGCTAACAAAATGAAGCAAGATTGATGAATGGTCTTGCCCTAAAGCAATGGTCTCAAACTCAATTCCTGGAGGGCCACAGCTCTGCATAGTTTAGCTTCAACCACCTCTAACTCACACCTGCTTAATAGTCTCTAGTAGTCTTGGGCACCTTGATTAGTTGGATCAACTGTGTTTGATTAGGGTTGGAGAAAAACTGCAGAGCTGTGGCCCTCCAGGAATCGAGTTTGAAACCAATGCCCAAAAGACATTCCATGAGACTAGAATTGAAGAAAAGCCATTTCAAGGGGGGAACGAAAGTTAAAGTATTTAATAAGATTATGAGGGCAAATACATTTTTACAAAATAATGAATTTTGATTTCATTCCAACTTAAACTGGATAGAATTTCCACATTTCAGAAGACGAAACCTCTTAGCCACACCCACCTAATTATATCATCACCACAGACCAATGGCAGTTCAAAACAGTTTACCAGCTAAGGCACAGGTGTCAAACTTAAATCCTGGAGAGCCACAGCTCTGCACAGATTAGCTTCAACACTAATTAAACACATCTGGTCAAACTAATAGAGTACTCCAGACCTACAGGTAAAGCTGCGATCACACTAGAGTTTGAGCGAAATTTTGTAGTACGGTGCTGCAAAAAGGGGCAGGATTAAACAAGATGATTAGACATTTAAAAAAGCAAGTGGTTGGTCCATATTTTACATTTCTGTCCAGAGAGGTCATGTTTTGATCTTCGATTGGTCTCACGCAGTCAAGTGATGCGATTTCACAGGCTTCACAAGCTTGAACTTTGCAACGCAACGAACTTAGAAACTTGTTGCATGCGTTTCCGGTCTGATGCATTCATTTGTGTATGAATGGAAGTCTATGGGGAGAAAAGTCAAGTGTGACCGCAGCTTAAATGTGTTAAAGCATGGTTAGACTAAAGTCCCTTCAGGAACTGAGTTTGACACCCCTGAGCTAAGGAAAGTTTACTTCAGCATGCTGTTTTAAACTCAAAATAATGCAAGCGTTGGCCTGATTTTGTTCAAAATCATATCAAAACAGTGCATTCTTTGATTTCCTTTAAAGCGTATAAGGGCATTTATATTTCCCAACATCCGTTTCAATAGGTGGTCTCTGAGTTTCTGACCAGCTCCACAGGTGTCGTGTTTTATTGAATGGTTGAGGCAGGGAGTTTGTGTTTGATGGACATCAGAGCACTTCGACGCGCAGCTGCTCATTCATCTCAAATCATGCTTGTACGCATAAATCTTTGAAAAGAGAGCGATTAAAAGCAAAGGCTTCACTTTGGTAGATTAGATGATATTTACTTTTAATGTGAGATTATATATTTGAACCCTCACATTTTCATCAGAGGTTGAAAGTGGCTGTTGGAATACTTTTTTAGGAGGCCTAAAACTCAGCTGGAAGTATTTGGCAGGTAAATTGCCACTCAATAACAGTTTGATGCATCAGTTCAATCTTTCTTCTAGTGTACACAGATGAATCTTCTTGGACAGGACAACAAACTCTCTTGGAGAATTACGATTTACTCTCACAGCTCCATGCATTGACAACAGTGCATTTTTGACACCTATATATTTTTACAGCTGCTGTCAACTTCCAGGCTCTACATTTATGTCACACTTTTAATAACTGTGTTTGCACCCTGCACTGTATTTTCTATTGTTTCTTTGACAGAATAGCATCTAAGTTTTATTAACAAGCACCCTTTTCTCAGAGTTGAAATTTGGGTCTCTTCAGTCTGTTTCAGCCAATGAAAGGCATTAAAAATAGCTCTGTGGGTTTTGACATTGGGTTTTTTGGAAGGGATTTTCTCAGAGAGTCTCACTGAGTTACAGTGATCAGCTGTGGAATAAAACTGAATGAATAGGAAAGAATAATGACAATACAGCACCTATTTAGTATACATTTCAACACTGACAAAATATATCTATGGATACTTCTCTAGTTTTCAAAGTATAACTTAGACAATATCATAGTTACTTCATCTAAATATGTCACTGTTGTAATATTGGAGATTTACAGCCATTGAAAATGTAAAATCCACTTAAAAATGATCAGTTTAGTTTAGGATCCATCCATCCATACATACATAAATACATACATATCGAACATCCAATTCAATTCAATTAAAATTAATTCAATTTGTTTATCGTCATGTGCACAGTAAGGAAACAAGTTTCCCTGTACAATGAAGTTCTTACTTTGCCGTCCAAAGTGAAGTCATACACATCATATATGTCACACATATATACACAGAAGTGACAGAGGTATAACTATGAAACGGCAGTGGGGTCCTGATGATCTTCTCTGCAGTCCTCACCACTCTCTGCAGATGTTTGCGGTCCTTTACATAACGTATCCATCCTTGCATACATATCCAGTCATCCATCCATACACATATATATCCATTCACACATACATGTCCATCCATCCATCCATCCATACATACACATCCATCCACCCATACATACATATCCAACATATCCATCCATATATACTGTACATCCATACCCATTAGGCATGGGACGATAACCGTTTTCAAAGAATACCATGATTTGGAAGAGTCAGGGTTTCAAAACCACCAACATTTTCTGTAATACCATTCCTAAGGTATGTGTAAGATTATTTTTTTACTAAATTTTTTTTTGTTTTGTTTTTTAGGACAACAGTATCTCCAGCAGAAAAGATATTCAAAGATGTCGTTTAAAATTGTAAAGAAATCAGTGTTTTTGAAACTTATGAATAGAGCAGAAGTCAGCCTGACATGTTTACAGTTCCAAAATATTTTAAATCTTTCACAAAATAAAATATATTGTGTTCAAAGGGCAAAAAGGTTTTTGTTTTTTACCCAGACATTTAAAAATAACTTATTTTAGAGCAGTAATCACAATACCGTGAAACCGTGATATTTTTATCCAGGGTTATCAGAATCTTATACTGTCCCATGCCTAATACGCATCCCTCCATATAAATCCATTCATACATAACCATCCATCCATCCATCCATACATACATACCTATCCATTCATCCATACATATATATCCATTCATACATACATATCAATTCACCCATCCATCCATATCCAACATATCCATCCATATATACATTCATACATACATACATATCCATCCATACATATCCAACATATCCATCCATACATACATACCCATCCCTTCATCCATACATTTATATCCATTCATACAAGCATATCCATCCATACATATCCATCCATCCATCCATACATATCCATTAATCCATCCATACATATACATTCATTCATCCATACCCATTCATCCATCCATACATATTGATCCATCCATCCATCCATCCATCCATCCATCCATCCATCCATATAAATCCATCAATACATACATATACATCCATACATACATGCATGCATACATACATACATTCATATCCAACATATCCATCCATACATACATCCATCCACACACACACACACACACACACACACACATACATACATATATATATATATATATATATATATATATATATATATATATATATATATATATTTATTCATACATACACAACCATCCATCCATACATACATGCATATCCATCCATACATCCATACATACATATCAATCCGTCTATTGATCCGTACATACTTACATGTCAATCTATATATACATACATACATACATACATACAAACATACTGTACATACATATATACATATCAATCCATACATACATACATACATATCCATCCATCCGTTCATCCATCTATCTAAATTTTTGGGGACAAAAGTAAGTGAATAATGTCTTATTTTGTCCAAGCATATTTAACTTTTTAATATATAACAGATTCTCAGATTACTGTAGAAGAAAACGATGGTTTGATGTACACAGTAATGATTTAGCATAATATGGATCACTCCCCGATGTGGGTTATTACATTACTTACATTTGTCATTTTCCATCAGCATCACACTGGGTCTCAGCTGTGCCTTGGGGCTGATGGGACGACATTGATTCTTGCCCGGCGTAACCTCATTGTCATGCCATAGGTGTGACAATTAGCCACTGAGGACCTCTGCCAGGATTGTTTGAAAAGTGCAGCCATGGATCCCGAACGCGGATTAAATATTTATCATGTGCTCAAGCATTTCATCAGCTTGGAGATGAAGAACCACCTGGGGAGAAGGTACAGTCCCTTAAATACTGGAAAAGACAGAGCCAAACCAGAAACAAAGCTGAAAGAAGCCAAATTCTGTTGAATCTGTCAGGCCTGGCGGCTGAGAGGTGCTGTAAATGCACTTACTGGGGCCAAAAAAAGCATTCATACAAAAATAACCCATGATTGTTTCATAGTAAAAGTGTGTTAACAATGTTTTTTCAATTTACATTTGAACAAAGTTTTATTACAAATGTCGTGTTCTCACCATGGCTTGACCTTTTAACCATGTTTTTTTTTTCTAGTAAAACAATTGTTTATTTTTATAAAACAGATAGATACTGGAGACAGAAAATGTTTTTTTTTTTAACACAGGCTCATTGTGAAAACGTAGCCCTGTATACGTTTCTGGAGAGCGCAAATTAAGTAGCCAGAGCTATGTATGGCTGCATTACATCTTTAAAACAAACGCTACCGGGAAGTATGACGCTGCAGACAGCTTCTGTTTCTTTTCGTGCTACTAGCTGACTGCTTACTTCCATGTAGACAGCTTTTTCGCTGTTACCAGTTTGCCCAGTAGATTACCAAGTACATCGGTGGACTTGAGACCCAGAAAGGAGTTGACCATAATCAAGATGATCGAGTTCGACAAAAAATGGAAAGAAAGCAGGTAAAACAAAAACAAAAGCAAAAAATAAACAGGCAAATGACAATTGACAGCTGCCTCTGGTGGATTTATGTGAGCACAGCAGGCGCAAATGGCACTTGTGAGAAAAATTTGGAGTAGGGTCTGTCTGCTGACTCCAAGACAGGTGCATAACTTGTAGTACATCAGTTATTAACGTCTACACCTACTCCTAACTTAAACCCAACCATCATAGTTATTACTGTCTACAACTACCCCAACCCTTAACCCAACCACCAGTTATTAATGTCTAAACCTTCCCCATCCTTAACCCAAATTAGTTTTTAACGTACAGCCGAGAGGTGTGGAGGCTTTCATACCTGACGTGCTCATCGTTGTACAGTTATTTGCAAACACAGGGTGTGGTGCAGAGTGGACTAACTGTCATGATGACAGATGAAGTCAGCGAGTTGCATGGTGGAGTTCCTAAATCTTCTTGCATGGTTCAATGGGATCTCTATAACAGCAAGTTATGCTTCTCTAACTTCATACAAGTTCCCTTCATGTTACGCCTCCATCTTGCAGTCCACAGAGAGATACACTCAAAATTTTGAGATCTGAAAAAGTGTACACAGTGGCCTTTGGTGGATTTGCAAAAACAAAAACTGCAATAAAACATATTTCCTAGGATGTATTTTGCGCTGACCAGAAATGGATACGGGTATGTATCATTAATGAGCCTGTGTTGTTTTTTGTCCATTTCTGTTACAACAGTATAATTGTAGGAAAACAATTTAATTTCTGTAAGGATAACATTGCAGTTTGCATATTGTTACACATTGCTATCATGTTTTAGCATGTCTACACAATATTCTACCATATTTTATCTATCTGTTAACACGTTACGTTATTATGTTTGTTGCAATATATTGTAAGCTTGTTTTGACATTTTAGAATGTTTTAACAAGTTGCTAATGTTATAACACTTATTTTGCTAATTTCTAGCTAGCATAACTAGCTAGTATAGCATTCTGTAACCTGTGGATAGCATGTATAGTATTTTAACATGTTTGTAGCATTTTGAACAAATTGTTTTGTCTACATATCTTGTTCATATCATTAGTATTACATAGCATGTTCTATAGCGGTGGTTCACAAACTCGATCCTGGAGGTCCGGTGTCCTGCAGATTTTAGCTCCTCAACACACCTGCAAGGATGTTTCTAGAAAGCCTAGTAAGAGCTTGATTAGCTAGCTGAGGTTGTTTGATTGGGGTTGGAAGTAAAATCTGCAGGACACTGGACCTTCAGGATCGAGATTAAGATCCCCTGTTCTATAGGCTAGCGTGGATGTATTTCTAGCCACTTACATTATGTCCAAAATTGCACACTTCCCTAATTGTATGTTTAAAACAGTAGCTGTGTAGTATGTCTAAATTCATATTCTAATTGAAACAGGCAAGAAGTACCCAAGTATTTTGGCAAGATTCTGAAGTGCACATCTAATGGCTGCTTTAGGCTTACAATCCCTTGAGGCTGCAGGAGAGGATTTATCAATGGAAATGAAGTATGACAGCTGAAGCAGGTATGTCATGTGATAATGACAACATGGCAGATTCATACTAAATAGAGCATACTTTTTTTTAACAACTGAGTAGTAAGTTCAAATTCAACTGTTCCTAATCCAATCTCATGCAAATTCAGATGCAGATTTAGAGTCTTGACATGTTTGATCATTCTTTCATCAAGTTTTTGTGATGTTTCCATGTAGCTGCTGTTCAATAGTTTGACACATTGCAAGAATGAACACTATTGTTAGCATGTTTTAACACATGGTTTGCAGTTAGCATGCAAACACCATGTTTTATTTAGCTACTAACATTATTAGCAAGTTACGTTAGCACATTACTAGCATGGTTTAACACATTAGCAAGCTTTGGCACGTAGTATGTTTTGGTGACATTGTTTTCTAGCATATTTATAAGCCGTTTTAACTTGATGTTACCGTGTGTAGTATTTTTTTCATGGTTGTAGATTTTTTTTATACATAACCTACCAGTACAAAATCCAACAATAAATAATTAACTGCACTTTATACAAAATAGGAAAGCAAAGAAATAACATCACATAAAACAGGGAAAATACATAACACTTGAAAGCACAATGGAAAATCACAATCTAAACATTTATCTAGTGTCAGACGTTCATTGAAGCAACAAGCTGAATAAAATTCTTACACATGTTAACATCTCAATGAATTCCATTCATGATTCAGTCATAAATTTAATCCACATTTAAATTTTAGGTTTATTAATATCTCTCCAATATCTAAGAGTCAGATAAACAGCTCCACATAAAGAAAACTCATTGTTTTTAATCTGAAAAATCTCAGTTTTCTCCCAGCAAATCTCCAACAGACAAATCCTTGGTGATATGTCAAATTCAAAAAAGCTGTATTAAATTCATTTGATAATTTAATACAGATTTTCTGAAAGGATGAATATTGGAAGATTGCTAAAGAGGATGAATGTATGTATCTAGTTTCTTGATTTATCTTGTCAGCATTCAGTAGACTAGTTGTTTTACTATTAGTAATAGACAGAGTGAGTTTGAACAGCTTTGACTTATATGAACACTGTCATACATATATCCATGAGATGTTTATATATTATAGGCGAATGTGATGAATCCCACTGACTGAGTGGGCATTTGGTGATCCCAGATTTGCTCAGATAAGGAGAAAACAAAATGTACCATGATTAAATGGTTTACAGCTAATGATGACACAAGACAACCTATTTGGGTCACATATGCTGCAAAACACTTGGTCTGTACACTCCACCGTCTGGTCAAGGGTTCATTGAGCCATCTGTAAAAATATCTGAAGTACCAAACAGATATTCTTTTCCTACATAGACGCACACTTATGTAATTTTTTTTTTTTGATAAGCAGACATCAGAATACCTTGTTCATCTATTACAGTAGATTTTATGTGTTCTAACCAAAGTGTGGCCAAAATAGAAATGTTCTTCAGACATTTGAAGTGTCTAGAACATTTTGCCTTATTCTCAACAACCAGAATATTTACATACATGCAAAGACCAAATGTCACTTAGCCCATAAAAAAGAGAATCATGTGATGTATTAAGTCATGTCAGACATGTTGTATTTATGAGTTGAAACCTCATGAACACAACCATAAAGTCATAATTATAAGTGGGAAACTGGATTTCTTTAACCCCCTGTTGAAGGCACTTCCATGAGAAAGTCTTTTGGTGTGAGATTTGATTGTTTATCAAAGATTTCTCCTATTTCACCCCTTTTACAAGATGTAAGATAAGTCTTTGGTGTCTCCATAATGTGTCTGTAAAATTTTAGCTTAAAATACCCATTATACAATGTAAAATATGCCCATTTTGGACTCTTGACAACTGTTTTTGTCAACCCAGGCTTATTGTGAAAACGTACCACTATATACATTTCTGGAGAGCGCCAAATACATTCCAGGAAGTACTTTTTTGCACCTTTTGGTTTTGCAAATCTACCAGAGGCCACTGTGTACGCTTTTTGAGATCTCAAATTTTCTCGCAAGTGCCATTCGCATCTGCTGTTCTCATTTAAATCCACCAGAGGCTGCTGTCGACTGACTTACTGACTAACTGCTGAAAAACCATCGTAAGTGGTCAGCTGGTAAGCATGAAAAGAAACGGCACCATACCGCATTGTAGCATTCATTTTAAAGATGAAATGCAAACATACGTACTTCTGGCTACATAATTTGCAATCTCTAGAAATGTATATAGGGCTACGTTTTCAGAATGAGCCTGTGTTGGTTTTTGTAGCCTGACTTTAATTTCAAATGAGCTGGTTTTCCCCGCCCACCATTTTATGTCTGCTTCTCATGCTTCATGTAAGATAAACAGCAGTCACTGACAGAGACAGACATGGATGAAACAGAAATCCAGCTCAAAAATACCAAGTAAGTTTATTTGATGTATTTGTGGTGGAGTTCATTCAAGCCTTTCTGAAACAATGAGTCACACGTAAATGCTGTTACAAAGTTTGCAGTACACACACATTTTGTTTTGGCTCTCTTATGTATAGTTGTATTAACACTATGCATGATTCCAGTGGTTATGGGTTTGTAAATCTCATTATTGAGGTGCAGCTGATTACAGAGAGTTGGAACAGATCTTTTCATTCGAGTTTCTTTGTAAATCCTGTCTTGTGGACATGTTTATATTTGTTACTATCAACATAGGTTCATTTGGAGATCATAAATTATGTTGCCAGAAGTACGTATGGCTGCATTTCGTTTTTAGAACAAATGCTACGGGGCAGTATGACGCCATTCCTTTTCGTGCTTACAAGCTGACAGCTTACCTCTGTATGGACAGCTTTCCTGCGGTTACCAGTCTGTCTAGATAGCTCGCCATGTACGTCAGCGTTCTTGAGACGCAGAGAGGAGTTGACCACACCGACAGGGTTTGAGTCCGGCAAATATTGTTCCAGAAATCGGCTAAGATAAAAAAAGAAGCCAAAAAGTGAAATAAACTAGTAAATAATATGGTGAGAATGTGGTAAAAATCAGAAGAGGGCTTTTCTTTTTCTGAATTGCTTTTTAAAACTGTCGGTTGGGTTGAGGATCAATCGGTGGGCGGGTCAATCACTTTTGATAACACTGTTGGTTGGGTTTAGGGAAGGAGGAGGGTGGGTCAGTCAGTTGACAGTGGCCTCTGGTGGATTTACATGAGAACAGCAGGCGCAGTTGGCAATCGCAAGAGAAATTTGAGATATCAAAAAGTGCACACAGCGGCCTTTGGTGGATTTGCTAAAAAAATTGACACTCTCCAGAAATGTATATAGTGGTACATTTTCAGAACGAGCCTGAATTGGTTACTATGGATACATGTTAATTTGGCCTATCAATCAATTTGGTGGGTGGGGAAACCACACTCCTATATCACAATGGAGTGAGCCTCAAATTATCTGGGATTTAGATCCTATTTTAATCTCAGGAAATTTCTATCACTCCAAAATGACAATGGACACACTATACATACACACAGTTCTGTCCAAACAGCTTCCAAAAGTTGATTCTGCATCATAAATGCCCTATAATACAATGTACACTTGCTTTTTGAGCTATTGTATAGAAGCAGTGTCTCACTTACAGTTATGATGTAATGTGCAGTAAACCAAAGCTGTGTAGCTTGAAATATTAATAACTCTTGTTTATCGTTGCTTCAACAATGAAACGTAAAATAAACAAGTACTGTAATATTTAGGCAGCTTGTGTCCTAGCAAATCCTCAGCTCAAACAAACAAAACACTCAACACATAGCAGCCACATGACTTATTCAATTTGTAGGAGTAGATGGGTCTACTTCACAGTGGTATGGAGATTTTAGAGGAACTTTCCCTATGTAAATTAATTTCAATAATTGCCATAATTTATTTCCCCTGACCTAAAAACAAAGTTGAAAACAACCCAATGCTCTAGCCACATCCACCTACACAATATAGAGAAGAAAGCAATAAATCAGAGGGTTTAAGTGCATTTAGCTGAGAATAAACAGATAAAATGGCAGGGAAAAAGGGAATGATGAAAGTAGTAGGTCTATTAGCATGTAGCCCTGGGCCGATGCAGGAGGTTGGACAAAGGTAGAGGGACAGAAAAAATGCGGGAAGAAGTGGAGGTTAATAACAAAGTAAAATTGTGCCTCGAAGATGTCATTTACTTTGTTCATATTATTGCATTTTTATATTTTCTTATGTCAATGAATTTTGTCTGTAAACGTCTCTCTTTTTTCTATTTATGTCATGCAGACTTGTATTTTGTACCAAGTAGTACCTAAGCAGTCTACATAGGTAGCATTTTAAAATGTGCAACAATATATAATGCTTATGATTATGAAATCTCCTGAGATGACATCTTTAGGTCAGATTTATTGTTTATCAATGTCAGATGGCAATGTCTACTGTAAATACATTGTGTGCTTAGTAGGAAAAAATCATTTAAGATTAGAGCAGATTAAAAAGATAATTAATTCAGTATTGGCAAAATAGTCAGTAAATACATCCAAGTTTAATTAACTTTAGTCAATTTTCGAATTATATTTTATCAATATTAAGTTTCACTAATCTCTTTTAAATCGCCTGTTTTTAAAGGTGAATTACCAGTTTGTAAACATTCAGGATGCGCGTGCATCGAGGTTGCAGAAAAAAAACTGGAACAATAGCATTTACAGAGAGGAAACGACATCTGATGCAGTACACAGTTCGTTGTTGTATTAGAGATAAGTTGTATTGATTACATAATATATATGTATGTGTATATATATATGTGTGTATATATATATATTATTTACATTATATTATAATGGCTTGTCACCTAGTGATAAGCACAGTTATTCAGCAAAATTAATGTTAAAGTGAGCGGCGCTCATCTGACAGGTCCATTTGCGAAAAACACGCTCCCAATGGATATTGGATAAGACGAAATGGCCAAGCATCCAGCCTGAAATATACAACTATCTCATTGAAACGCCAAAGGATTTTACAAGAGAGAAGTTAAAGGCCTACAAGTTTTTGGATGCCTACAATTTTGTTCTGCATGATCATCTGCAAGAAATAATGTTCCATGATTACTAGATTCAAAACTTTGTAGTGCTAAAAACCGAGGTTCTGCCTAGCCAAAGACAAGGAAAGAATCATCAACAAGCAAAACTACTGCATTCTGACAGCGAACTGCACCTATACGACAGGGTATGTGAACTTACATTTTTACATTTCATTCTAAGCATTCAGTGTCCGCAGTTTAACTATATTTAACTGTTTTTGCTGAAATCATTGCTTCAATCAAAAACGAATGCGGTTGGCATTAAAAGCAGTGTGGTGTACGGTAAAATTTAAGTTTTCTATTTTTTATTCTATTTTATTGTAACACAAAGCTTAAACTGGACATTTTGGACAATTCTGGAAATAATATGCTTTAATGTTTATATGTCTGAACTGGAAGTAGCAGTTTTGGACAATTAAACAAGAATGTATTAAAGTTTTATATTTCTTCTAAATGCAAATAGCTGAACTTCAGGGCTTTTTTTATTTATGTAACTTGGACTTGAACACATCTTTACATGAAATGTTTTAATTCAATTGTCTTTAAAATATGATTCAAGTGTACTAACAAATATTTATACTGAATCTGTACTTGTGTGTTATATATTTAAATATGTAAGTAAATTTACATTTGTAAAGTTGCAGTTTAGAACATTTTAAGTGTGTTAATTAACTTATTAAACAACATTACAGGTAAAACGATCAAATACTGTACATGTGCTTTAGTATCTCAGTCAGCATATCAAAATAAGCACACTTTAAATTACAAAACATTATTTGAACAATGGTTTTAACTTCTAAATGTAAAATATATAGCTTATAATTTGACAAAGTTTTTTTTTTTTAGAAACAAAATTCACTCGAACAAAGTACATGTATGTTAAAAAGCCCCTATTATTGTTTTTTTTTTGAAAATGAGCTTTCATTCAGTGTGTAACACAGCTCTAAGTAAATGAAAACATTCAGCTGAGGTTTAAATCTGAAAGTGCACCTTGTTTAAAACTATTGATTCTTTAGCAAAATAGTTGACTCGGTTGCGATTTTTTTGATTGATCGCATCGACGTCGAAACGGTGCGTCAACAAATGGTTCCAGTTCCAGTAAAATATGAATGCTTTTCCTCCGCACACTAGCGGAGGCCATCGGAGGCGCAGGGGATCACAGGACTGATCATGATGCAAAGATGACGATCACCGACATATGGAGATTCGGCTGAGGGGAATAAAGGGTTAAAGTTCATTTTCACAACAATACTACAGTATAGCCAACCCTGTGCTGTGTTTGTTCCTGTCATTTTTCAGATTTTTGATACAATAACCTATGCTGCAACGTGGGATTTGCCGGGCATTTGCTATTGAAGGAGCAGCAGAGCTATTACTGTATGTATGGGACTTTGTCAGACTTGGACAGGGACTTTGTCAGTAACTGTTATAGTTAATATGGACCAGTTTCTTCTTCTTTCGGATCATAACATGTAAGAGTAATTAAAATTGTTGCCTTGTTTTGTGTAGTTTGCAAAATATGTGCTTAATTGTGTGTTATAAGTTGTAATGGCCCAGAGCGGCTTGTAATCACGTATCTAATGTAGATCAGTGCTTGTACTGTATCTCTAAGGTTATATCTGTATGGGGCTGATCACATATCGTGTCCAAACCACGTTGAAAATGTGACGCGTGCTTCTTCCTTTACCGATTTAAATGCGTTTCTGAACTAGTGATCCTCTGCTGTTTGTCTTTGCTATGGCCACCATCAGCTGTTTCCTACACATGCGGCGGGCCATTTTCAAAATAGTTTTCAAAACTTTTGCCACTGTGTGGATTAACACTGAATGTGTCGTTATTACTTGAGGTTAGGTTTACGAGTACAGTAATATGCTGATGTTTAACTGCATTGCTTTATTGCATTCCTGCATTGGGCTCTCACATCCTTTCTGCTACTTCACACTGTAGCCGTGGTGGGCATTTCTTTCTGTCTTGCGCTGAACGCAGTTGACCAATCACAACAGACTGGGTCATTGGTCCAATCAGCACAGATTAGCTACAGTACATGCTAAGGAGGGGTTTGGGAACAAATGAATCGCTGAACAATTCATATGTGAGTCGCTGGGATAATTATGACCATAAAATATATGGTCTAAAATATCTGGTTTAAAATATACTACTGGTTACGGTGGTCAAGAAAGCTTAACATTCTGCAATTTAATAAAACACTTGCAATTACAAAAAACACCAGCAAATTAAGAAAAGATCCTAATCCGTTTGACAGCACACGTGCTGCAAATCCTCATAATTCAAACATATTAATAAAAATGTGCTGCATTTTCTCACAACACAAACAAATTATAAAAACGCACTGTGTTTTCTCACAACACAAACAATTTATGAAAACAGGCTGCATTTTCTCACAACAGTTGCAAAAAGAACGGAACACAATGGAAATGTTCCAAGGGGACGCAAAAATGTGATGTACACTCAGGCCTGGCCCTAACCAATTGGCGATCTAGGAAAGATTCCTGGTGGTGCCCTGTCGCATTGCAGTAAATTCCACTGCTAGTGTAAATATACTCATATGAAACTTAATAGCTTTGTTATGGACATTCTTTTATTTTAATAGAGCAATTGCACATTCAAAATACTTAGAAAGATTTGCAGTGGTGGGACTGAGAAACCTCAGCAGCGCATCTGAGGACAGAAGAGGTGTATGTGACACCAGTCTAATAATAAACACATGATTTCAAAAATAAAATTAAATTAAATCAAACCATAAATAAAAAACCTAGAGATACATGCATGATGTAGACCTCACTGTACAATATACGATGTACTTTTTCTGATAGACAAGTTATATTAGTAATTCATAGAAGTAACAGTTAAAATTGTATTGTCATTACAGTGAAATGCTAAAGTATTTAGCAGAATCAAAACCTACACACATGCTCTAACATTAATGACGTGCACTTTAACACTGATGTAAAGTTTTTGATAAACACACTTTAAACAGTATGAACTGTAACACAAACAGCTAGGCTTACAACTATGGAAAGCGGAGAACATTTACTTGACTATTACAAGCTGGGAAAACATCAGATAACCATGTCAAAACAATTAACATTATAACACCTGCTGAATAGATCTAATATTTACACATTTGCCTGAGGAAGGAATGATGGGGGTAGTTACATTACTATTACGATTTTCCATAACAACTATGCCCTTCCATAACATTAACTGACGTTTAAACTAACAGATAAGCTCTCTCTGCCACCTTATCTGGAACCTCATTACCTCTTTACTTTATGTGTTTTTTACTCTTTACGTTTAGTGCCATAATTCACAGGATAAATCCAGACAATACATGATAAAACTTCAAAATATGCCAAAAAAGTAGTTTAATTGAACATTTCAACATGTCATTTTTTTGCAGCAGAAATAGAGGCAAGCTCCCATAATGCAAGTCAGAGGAATAAATAAATGGGAAACACACATGAATCACACACTAACACATATATTTTACACTGTATTACATGTATGATGAACAGCAAGGAAGCTCACTATGTTTTGGAGGAGAGCCTTGTAGTGCGTCACTGATCTGTGAAGGCTGTGTGAAATACATTGCGTAACGTACAGATTGTACATTACGCACACATTGCACAAGCACAGATTTTATTTCTGTACGTGTCTTGGTGAGAAATTATCATTTGATAATGAGACTAATTAAGCCCAGAATATGTAAATGTTTTATTTTTTTTATTTATTAGGTGTTTTCGTCTTTGGCTAATGGGTGAATATATCTGATCACAATGTATGCTTACTCATGCATGACCCGGTGACAAGAATATTTTGGATAAAGCAGATATGACAGATCCCAAGCTGTTACAGGTGTGCTATCGTCTGTTTGCCGTTAATTCACCAAAGCATTTAATTCACTGTTAGTAAACACAGGGTTTATTTACAAATTAGAAAAATACATACTATTGTGTTGCTATGTGTTAAAATGGTACTTTTTTGCAACCTGCTTCTCAACAAACAGATTGTTGTCTCAACGTATCGCCTTTCTAACAATGTTGTTCCAATCCTATTAAAAGTTTGAAGGTTCTATGTTGTTGGTGAAAGTTGTAACAATGCTGTCACAATGTTCCCATCATTCAAGGCCAAGACTTAGGCTGCCTGAACAACCACTTTTACCTGTCATCATCGAATATGAGCATTTGAAATTTTACTGTTGGGTGTCTCCAGCCTGATCTCACGAAAAAATGTAAGTATTTTACATTTTGTCAGTTTAATGGCTAATTCATACGAGTTTAATCGTACAAAAATTTAAAAAGGAGGAGTGGAACCTAACCCCACCCCTAAACCCAACCGTCATTGGGGGATGAGCAAATCCTACTAAATTGTACGAATTAGATCGTACGAATTCATATGAATTAGCCACTAAATCAAAAAGTTACAAATTGCCGTAATGTCTCAATACATGAATGCTGCTTTTATTTGTCCTAGCTAAATAAAAGAGATGCATCATATCCAAACAAATCTAAAAGAAGGAGCGTCACTCTAATGGCAGAAGCAAGTGGTCAGATTTTTAAATAAGATTACCAAAACATTTTTTTTTTCAGTGGATTAACTTGCATGGATTAACTATTTACCTTAAGAATAACAATGTGAGTTAGCAAAATAGACATTGTATTTTTTGATTTCACACAGACTTCAACTGTCATTGCTTTTATATTTGATGATATACAGCCAATCGCACTGTTACGAGTGTGATATTGCATGTATACACCTGTTCGACGACATAATCGTGTCTATAAAATAAAAATCAAACACAGAGTCTAAAATCCTTTTGTATGAGAAACAACTTTCCTCTGTCATTCATACACATCTGCAGCTGACGTCAGAACAGCAGAAATTGTTACTCATTCACCAACGTCACTTTAGAGCTCGTATTTGAATGATTCTCTAGCTTAATGTCTAAAGTGATGACAAAACAGGCGATTTTGCTCACATTTTAAGATTATAAGGCTGAACGGCATAAAACGCCATCAGTCTAGAGACATTTTCCAGTACTTCTCCGTTGCAATCAGGATATCACAATAATTAACACCAAAAAAAAATCCAAAGCAGCACAAACAATACATAATATGGTATACATACAGCAATACAACATACAAAAGAGAGAGATCGACTTTTATATATGATCAGCTGTAGTTTGAAATTATGCAGTTTTTCTCCTCTAAGACTTTATTATGCTGTCTGTCGTCATCTTGTGGCGGAACATCAACCATCTTTGCTCTGCTCAATATGACAGGCCGATGGATGCTGACTAGCTTTATCTTCAAAATTTAAATATTTAAAATGTGCACTAAATACACTGCATAGTTGCAATCTGAACAACTACATTCAACAACAACTATATAAAAAGCCTCAAAATTACATTATATTGTCCAACAGCTGCAATATTTGTCAAACTGTCACTCTATGTGGGCAGAGTAATACATAAGGGTGAGAAGTCTGTACAAGTGCTGTTATTGCAGAATATCGCACAGCTATCAGCCAATCAGAAACGTCACAAATTTTCTCAGACAACATAATTCTAAAGCTGCTGTTGAATTGAAATTGTAACCAGATGTCACTAGCATACATAATTGAAACAGTAACAATCCATCCATGCAGAAACAATTTTAAATAATGTGCAGTGCTTAATTTCTAAATTGCGAGGTTTTGGAACAGATTGGGGTAACGGATCCGGCATGTAACCAGAGGAGGGAGAGGTGTCGCGGATGAAAGTGAAGAGCGGGAGGGGGCGTTGTCGCGGACGGAGAGGGTTGGGAAGTTGCGAAAGAAAGTGGAGAGCAAGGGTGCGTGTGAGCGGGCAGTAAAATGAAGTGCTGGATCTGGATCCGGATCCACCATCCGGCACAAATTAAGAATAGGTATGTGTAATAAGATGAAATAACCCTGGTGAAAAGTATTATTTGTTTGTTTGGATTGTTTGACTTTATACCAAAATGGGTCGATTCATGTGAAAAGCTTTTATAATTATATTAAGTAGGAAAAGTTATGATGTGTTCAATACTTATTTTACCTATTGTATGGATGATTCGTGGCCTATGCAAATAAGTTTGATCCTATGAAATTTGTATGTCTTTTTCTTTTCAAATACACACAAGCAGATGTTACGCTTAAAGAATATTAATGAACAACACAAAATTATAAACAGTATTTTAGAAAAAACTATGGACAATTTATTTCATTCTTTTCACCTATACCGTATATCTTTTGACAGTGGGGGAAACTAGAGCACCTGGAGGAAACCCACACAAAAACGCGGGGAGAACATGCAAACTCCACACAGAAATGCCAATTGGCCCAAATGGGTCTGGAACCAGTGACCTTCTTGCTGTGAAGACACAGTGCTAACCACTGAGCTGTCATGCCACCCTTGAAAAGTATTTTAAACATTATTTATAATCCTGGATTAAAAATTAGTAAGACATCTTTTCACGGTGGCTGAATGTCAAGCTACAACATCGCTAAAGCCCTCTCACATCTTGCACTTCTTTATTGCAACGTCATAGCGAGCTGATGTTGCCTTTGTAAATATGGAATGTTGCACAGATATCACCTGTAAATCTATATTTTTGGGGTTGTTTGGGTTGTTAGCGCAGCACCTACTAGATAACCTAGCACATTCTAGACTACAGTTATGTAAACATAAGCCTTGTTACATTGTTTATTTTGTTATTATGCATTTGTCATAATGTTTTGCATATAGCAATCTTACATGTTAATTCATCCTCACATATACTTAATACCTGCACATGTCAAACTGAGACGCATTCTCTTGTGCAAACATATGGTTCGAAGCAAGGGAATTAGATAGGTACCCTGTGCTAGGCGAGGTTAATAAGTTTGGTGCTAGCAGAAGCTGAGCTGTGAAATAGACTTGTTAGTAGCAATGAGGAGGGCAATGGAAGGTAATTCAATCTCACACTGAGTTTAAAGGGAAACCCTACTGCATCAGACATGTCTGCTGGCACCGTGTAAATGACTTCTATTCATGCTCGGTCCTACTACAGTTGGGAAATTCAAATGCTGAGCTGCACAGTCACATTTTAACATTCAGGTGAGACCACTGCTGTTTTATGGTTCTGTTGTCTTTTTCAAGAGTTCACACTTAGCTGATGATTTATTATAAGGTTATTTGGGATGCTGTCCTCGGAGAGAGCCCAGAGCTCATAAGATCCTTGGGCCCGGAGCTCCCTCCTGTTGCAAGGCGGGAGGGGAGTTTGAGCTCAGGTGGATCTCGAGAACTCCCCTACTGTAGTAGCTAATGAACAGATAGTGATTGCTCTTAAGAGATAACTACTTACTAGAAGCATGATTATGGTGCCGATTTGGATTAGTCAATTAACTTAAGTTGCATGTTTTTGGACGGTGGGAGGAAACCGGGGAACCCGGGGGAAACCCACATGAGCACAGGGAGAAAGTGCAAACTCCGCACAGAAACGTCTACTGGTTTAGTAAAACCTGGAACCAGAGACGTTCTTGCTGTGAGGCAACAGTGCTAAGCACTGGGCCACCGTGTCACCCATCTAGGAAGAAGGAGGAGTTGGGGTGGAAGGGGGGATTCTTCAAAACGAAGATAGCAGTGGAATGTAACCCAGGATATTTGTAGTAGTTTAGGAGTCGTCTGATTGGTGCATTGAAAATTGGATAGTGCAGATCCAGCTGCTAGCAATCATTAGCACGTGATCCTCTCAAAATTAGATTATAAATAAACTTCACTTATTATTAGATGTGATTATACCAAAACATGAAGTTGAAAAGAAGTGGTGTGTTCCTGTTTTTAGAAGCAAAGGACGACTTACATTAATGGAATCTTTATTTGGGAAATCTTCATTGTTCAAATTTTGGTGAAATTTTGTTGTGACTACACCGACATCATGCTTGTAGAATATTGTTTTACAAAATACCCAGGTAGCAAAGAATTCTGGCCCAGATTTGGCATAAAGCTGGCACAGCATGCATTCATCCGGCACTGGCATACAGCATGTGAGCCAAACATGACCTGGGTTTGGCAAAGGTGGCACCGTCTTTAAGGTGGCACACAATACTTGGGCCAGATATCAAATGTAGTATTTGGCCCAGATGCTAATAATGGATATGTGGGACATGTAAGTTTGGCCTGTCTTGACCCACATTTAAAATACATTTTTATTATTTTTGAATAAAAAAAAAAATCTACCAATCAGGTCGCTTAGAGAAAAAGCGCACCTAAAGGGCAATGCTTCATGGGTTTATCAATTTCATTGCAGTGACACACCATCATATCTGGTCCAGTTCAGGCCCAGTTATAGGTTATTAACTTGGCTGAGAATTTGCCCAGATATGATCCATGTTTGGCCCTTGTCTGGAAGCCAGACTTGGTCCAGTCATGTACCGTAATTCACTGCTGCATGTGGGCCAAGCAAAAGCTGGTTGTGTGGGCCAGAGCTGGGCCAGAGATATTTTGCTATGTGGGTAAGCAAGACACTTCAATAAAACCTTCATTTAGTGCACAAAAAACATCACTACATCACTAATCTTCTACAGACATCAATAGTCTCTCAAACTGCTCTGCTGTGATATTTTTTAATCAGGTTTAAATCAGGACACTGGTCTGCCATTTCATTATTCAATGCGAGCTTCAAGTAACTTTGTGCTGCAAAATCTTGTTGGCGGACTGGGCAATGAATGCAAGAAAGGAAGCAAATGTAGCCAAAGGAGCTTCTGATAAACATTTGCATTCACTCTGCCATCCCAGCAGGCATTGGATGTCACACAGACGTAAATCTGAGGTTGTACTCCAACGTCAGACTAAAATTGACTTTTGATTGTATAAGAACATCTGGTTGACATCAGAACCCAACGTCAGTTTGAGGCTAGACTTCAAAATGAAATGATGAAAATCAAAATAAATGTCAAAATGAAATGTAGTTAGTTCACGGCACAACATAAAATCAACCAAAGACGATGGCTAATGATGTTAGGTTTTGAAATTGCATGGATGTCACATTATAAAATTAAAGTGATGTTGAATTTTTGTTAGGTAATTATACAACATAAAATCAACCAAAGAGAAATGTCTACTGATGTTAGACTTTGACGTAGTATGGATGTCATATCATAACGTTAAAATTATGTTGGATTTTAGTTAGGCATTTACAAAACATAAAATCAACCAAAGATAAACATCTACTGATGTTAGACTTTGACGTTGTATGGATGTCATATCATAACGTTAAAATGAAGTAGAATTTTAGTTAGATAACTACGCAACATAAAACCAACTAAAGATAAACGTCTACTGATGTTAGACTTTGACGTTGGATGAATGTCATATCATAACGTGAAAATGACATTGCATTTTAGTTAGGTAATTATGCAACATAAAACCAACCAAAGATAAACATCTACTGATGTTAGACTTTGATGTTGGATGGATGTCATATCTTGAGGTTAAAATGATGTTGAATTTTAGTTAGGTAATTACGCAACATAAAACCAACCAAAGATAAACGTCTACTGATGTTAGATTTTGACATTGGATGGATGTCATATCATAACGTTAGAGTGACGTTGAATTTTAGTTATGTAATTACACAACACAAAACCAACCAAAGATAAACGTCTACTGATATTAGACTTTGACGTTGTATGGATGTCATATCATGACGTTAAAATGATGCTGGATTTTAGTTTGTTAATACCACAGCCTAAAATCAATATCAATGTCAAATGTCAATGTCAGATGACGTCAGTATTAGACAACAAATTGACATTACATTTTGATCACCTGACAATGCAACCAAAATAGAAGTAAAGATCAACATCATATGACGTTGTGTGTCTGCTGGGGTGTAGCTTAATAAGTGGTCCAACTAGCACTGCACACACTTTGGGGTGTTTCTGCTTGTTTCAATATGTAAAGTACTAGAAATATTAGTTTTATATTTTACTCATTTGAGCAGTTTAGAAGTATGTGTATAGCATTTTCCATTTAGTCACAACCAAAAGAGCTTTTGCATAGCACTTCAATACTTATAATGTAAGGTTATGGTCAAATGTCTTCAAGGACAGGACAAATTTACCATTCACATAGCAAAAATGAGCTTACACCTCACTTACCAGTGTCTTGTTCCTGTATAAAACGTTAAAATGTTAAACATTTAATGACTTAAGCAAGTATCTGACCATATTTAAAGCCACACTAACAACCTTTGCGATATAGTGTTTGGCTATTTCAAAAGTTGTTCTATTTTCCTGACAAATAGCAGAGTTGGACATACAAGGTTGCAATTCGACAGTAGTAATGTGTTTACTGCTCCACAGATGGGCACTTGTTTTTCAATACTGCACCTCAAGGTCAGATTTAAAACATTTATATGGGCGATTAACATAAATGCAGTTTGGAGATGGATCTTAGGGTGTAAAACTGACAGGCTATAGATTGGCTTGGGTTTAGATTTATTTGTGTTTTATTCCTGTTTATTCGTTAAACACATGAAAAACGTATTTTCTCTTTAATAGCGCAGTACACCTAACACATTAATCAAATGTCTTTTTATTACAGAACAGCTTGTTCTTCAAACTGCGAGATGATTTGTCATTTACAAAAGGATTCAGCGCTCCCTCATCACTCTTGGTCAATATTTTATACATCATTTAGCAGCAATGGTGATGTGAGTCACATTTAGGTTATGATTCTTCAACCAAATATGCTCCAATCTTGCCAAAATGAATCCAGAGAGTTGGAGGACATAAGTTGTTAGACTGTAGGGTTGAGTCTGTATTTCGTTTGTGATGCTATTTATTTTTTAATACTATTATTTTATTATTGTTGTTGTTTTTCAGCCATAACCATTCTCTATATTGTTTATGCTCCTTAAAAAGATTAATTATAGTGTAATTGACTAGCTCTATGACCATCCATGGTCTTTAATGATCAATACAATTCAAGTTAGTGGCTACCAGAACTTTCACAGTCAATAAAACGTAATAAAGGCAAAACAAAATTAATAAATGTGGCTGCCAATATTTAAAACATTATTAACTTTAATCCATTGGCGCTGTAAACTGTAGCCCAAGATTCCTGTTGCATTATGACATAAATGTTGGTCAATGGTTCAAAGTTTTATATGCTATCAGCTAAAGTCAATTAAAATGTGAGTAAATTATCAAGAGTTTTTACTTTTGGGTGAACTATGCTTTTAAAGTATATGTCCTAAATGTGTATATGTATAATATATCCCTCATACCGTAGATATAGGTTCACTTGTCTTCATATGTGTTGTTTTTTGATAGCAGGTTTGTTAGCTCCTTTAGCTGAAACCATCATGGTGAAAGCGGTGATGACATTTTTCTGGACATTTGAGTATTTTATCTGTGCCAAATCCTGTGCTTTTGCTTTGCTTCCAGGCCCACTCTTCAGATTTTCATCCAAAAATGCTGGGTTTGGCTTTCTGCAGACTCCATATGTGACAAAATGTTAGCCTTTCACAAAAAAGTGGCTACTCCAACAAAATGTGTTACTCATTGGTCCCTTAGTCTTGCCTTTGACTTTCCAAGTTGCTCAGTTGGTATAAGGATGTTCAGATATTGTAGTTCTTTCTTTTTTGTTTATTAAAATTTCCCCATTACATTTATAAATGTGTACTGTATATAAAAATATTATATATATAATCATTCATTCATTTTCTTTTCGGCCTAGTCGCCACAGCGGAATGAACCACCAACTTATCCAGCACATGTTTTACGCAGCGGATGCCTTTTCAGCTGCAACCCATCTCTGGGAATATATATATATATATATATATATATATATATATATATATATATATATATATATATATATATATATATATATATATATATATATATGTGTATGTATGTATGTATGTATGTATGTATGTATGTATGTATGTATGTATGTATGTATACATGCATTGCCTTGACACAATCTACATTGTAAAAGCGCTAAACAAGTAAAAGTGAATTGAAAAGTCAATTGAATTGAAATTGTCCCACCAGTGACAATAAACAGCCATATAACACTGCTATGAGTGTGATATTGTGTTTATACAACAGTTTGACAGCATAATTATGTACATAAAAAAATCAAGCATGGAGAGCCTAAAAATCCTTTTGTTTTAGGAACTACTTTTTTCTGCTATTCATTCACATCTGCAGCTGATGTCAGAACAGCAGAAACCGTTGCTACTTCGCAAACGTCACTTTAGAGCTAGTATTTGAATGATTCTCGACCATAATATCTAAAGTGATTACAAAACAGGTGATTTTGCTCACATTTTAAAATTATAAGGCTGAACTGCATGAAATTCCATCAGTCTACAGAGATTCCCCAGTATTTCTCTCTTGCAATCTGCATATCACAATATTTATCCCAGAAAAAGCCAAAGCAAAGCAAACACTACAAGAAATACTAGCAGACTATGATATTAATACAGCACTACAACACAGAAAAGAGAGAGATTGACTCAGAATGTCACTTACCTGTTTATATATAATTTGATCAGCTGTAGTTAAATGTAGTTAAAATATGCAGAATTTTCTCCTCTAAAGGTATATTATGCCGTTTCTGTCGCCATCTTGTAGCGGAACGTCAACTGTCTTTGCTCTGCTCAGTATGACAGGCTAATGGATGCCGACATGCTGTAAGTCAGAAATTTTAAATATTTAAAATAGGGCTGCACGATTAATCGAAAAAAGATCTCAATCTCGATTCGACCCTTTACACGATCTTAATTCAGCTTTTCTACGATTCAGCCAATTATATTTTCCCAGTCAGGAGAGAAGCATAAAGTCTATCGCACATGTCTTCACAAGGTTTTATATATGTTGCTCAGCAACATGGACACATCCAACTGGTGTTAAAATTGTCACATACTGGATTTATAAGGTATAATTCACCCAAAAAATGTCATTTCTGACTTCATGTAATGATGTAGTCGCGGTCGTAAAATCACTTGTGAGCTGACGAACTGTTTGTTTACTACCCAGAAGACGTGCGCATGCCCGCCAATAATGTCTAATTTTGTGAATGAACCCTGCATAGGCTGTGAATAACAGGTAATAAAGTAGCAAATAACGTTCAGTTTGTTACAAACTGAACTGAAATTGACGGCAGCCATGACATGAGCCGCACTCGGCAGTGAAAGTGAAATCATTTAAATGAATATATTGCATTTTAGAGTATTATGACAAGCATTGTGATGTGTTTTTTTTTTTAAATGAAAGTGTTGTGCATAAGAATTAATGTCTAACAGTGTTAGTATAACTACTCTAGCCTGTTGAACATAATGCAAGAGGGAATCTGATAATGATAAATGTTTCATTTTACCAGTGAAAAATTGGTCAAATAATATTCTCAATGACAAATGACTAGCATACGTCTCAACCATAATAATTTAACTATAGAATTATGAATAATTACATTCTGATGTCATCACTTTAGTGTGAATTAACAACCAGGACATATTTAAAGTCTATTCAAATTCACCAATCCAAGCCAATACAAAATTTAGCATTAACCAACTGTAGACCTACATATAGGCCAAATATTGTTATTGTTGTTTTACCATACGTTTGAGAAATAACAGTATAATAACAGTAATAGCCTACTCATATTAACCTTTATTTTACATCTACAGAATCGTCAGAAAATGATCTTGATTTAAATACAAAAAAAAAATGTGGTTCTTATTTTAGCCAGAATCGTGCAGCCCTAATTTAAAATAGGCACTATCCTTATAAATGAACTGTATAGTTGCAATCTAAACAACTACATTATTGATTAAAAAAATCCTCAAAAGTAAGTATGTTGCCCAACAGCTGGAATATTTGTCAAACTGCAGTGAGTTATTACTCTGCTGTCGCTCTATGTTGGTGTTCATTATATATAATGAAACAAAAATAGCGTTAAAATATATATCATTTTGTATTTTATTGAGATGATTAAATAACATTAGTTTAAATAAAACAATTTAATAAATAACTTTGATCAAAATATTTCCTTTATTAGCATAATAAATCTAAAAAAATGACACTTAAAAAAAAACTGTAAACATTTTCATCTTTGTGCATATATATGCATATTTGCACAATAATTACCTGCAATAACTTGTGATTTACAAGGTGACCTTATTTTTTTATTCTAATTTTTGGCATCAAAATAAAATAAACAACTTGAAAATACAATTTCATCATCTGCAGGATTTGAATATGTCCTTGAAGAACAGTTTGTCCTGACCAGACATGCTCTGATTTTATTGCTGATACTGAAACGAGACAGTTGTCATGACCTTTTTTGCGGAGGTGGATGTTATGTGCGTAGTACAGATAGACTATTGATCTGCACAATGTTTTGTCGCAAGTTCATTTCATTAATATGTGAATTTATGACCAACAGAGAAACCATATGAGAGTAATCATTGAGCTGTTGTCCTTCTGTTATTAAAACATTCTCAACATTCTTTGATCTGCATAATGACATCTCATAATGAACAATTTAAATTATTATTATTATAGTATTAGAAGTGTTTGCTGAAATCATTATGTCCTGCCAAAACAGTGCTCTATTCCCTGTATCCAAAATCAACAGCATTTGCTGTCTTCCCTTGGTTAATGTTCCTAAACGATGTTTATCTTGTACCACTGAAACCCACAGCTGTTCATCTTGTTCTCTGTTGTCCCACAAGCTGCTGACAGCAAGAGAATGAGCACAGAGAAATGGCAGAATCCCGTGGTAACATGTGGGTGAGGATTTGTTTAGTTTAAGACAGACAAGAGGCTTTAATGCACATTATTAATAAAACTTAACTCCGCTCTTGGGAAATACTGCAGGCATGAGTGAATATTAAAGGGAGAGTATACAGGGAATGCTACTGGAGATGTGCATTACACACACATTTTGTCACACGCTGGGCCTGTTTCAGTAAGGAGGTTCAACCAACTCGGAGTTTAAACTTGAACTCTGAGTTTATTTACCGAAAGATTAAAAACTCAGAGTTTTCAGTTTTAACCAACTCAGAGTAAAGCACGCACACCTCAACTATAAAAAGGCATTATCAATGGAGCACAGATATTAAGAGTCACCATGAAAAAGAGATCAGCATTTCTTTCTCCAGCTGAGCTTGATGTGCTCATGCAAAGTTATAGCAAATATGAGCATATATTTATAAAAGCAACACCTCTGCATTAGTGAAACAGGGACAGTTAGCGTGGGAAAACATAGCTGCTCAATTTAATGCGTAATTTTACATTTAAAGTATTTAAATATTAGAGTATAATAAAATAAGCAATGTAATGTGGAACTTTATTAAATTTTTATTTGAAAAAGTGGAGGATTGGCCGTAATTTTGAAGCTATTTCAGAGGTAATTGCACTAAATTACATAAAATTTACACACGTTGATCAGTTTTAATAGATTTAAAAGTGCACTTGTGTGTCTGCCTTTTTTTATTGATCAAGTGGTAGAGGTTGATATGACGTTTAGAATGTGAGCAGATCTAAAAAATAGTTTTTAGAACTAGTAATAATCCCATTAATCTAGTTACAGTTCATGTCGAAGGTCAGTGAATTTAAGATAATTATTCATTAAAAAAGGACAAGCCATTCTCGTACGTGACTTTGTTCTTTGTGTGACTGAATTATAGGCAATAGCTGTGTTTCCATCTAAAAATACTAATAAAATTTATGGGCAAAACTTGAATATCCAGCCTGATCTCACGAGAAAACGTAAGTATTTTACGTTTTGTCAGTTTAGTGGCAAATTCGTACGAATTCGTACGAGTTCAGTTGTACGAAATTGTTCGATTTTAAAAAGGAGGCGTGGCACCTAACCCCACCCCTAAACCCAACCGTCATTGGGGGATGAGCAAATCGTACTAAATTGTACAAATTAGATCGTACGAATTTGTACGAATTAGCCACTAAATCAAAAAGTTACGAATTGTCGTGAGATTGTGTTGGAATATCGCATAAAAGATGTGCGAATAAAGCAGCGTTTCAATCCATTGAATCAAAGAGAACAAAATCATCACTTCCTGATGAACTGGCGTCAAATATCAACAGTAAAAACTGAATTTACTGCGGTAGAAAAAGCTGCGTCAATCATCTTTATTTAATAAATGTATGCCTCAGAAGACAATGCTGACACATAATGAACGTGTGGGGGCATTTAAAGCCATGAGATGGGGAGAACAGACGTTCCTGACACGCTCCAGACACTCTGGAGGTCATTAATAATATACATTAATTCTGAAACGGTTAAGGCATTTTTGAATGACCAAAACAACATTTAGATGTTTTACAGTGGGCTCAGCCTGCTGGTTTGTCCATCCACACACATTTTCATTTGCACACACATTTTTAATGCGCATCCTGGAATTTCTTCAGTAAAAGTGTTTCCATCGCAGTTTATGTGCATCTTTTCTTAACGAATAAAAGTTTAACCTACTCAGTTATTCGCATTTGTTTTTTATACATATTTTCAAAAGTTATGAGCATATCCAAAATGAGCATTAAAATAGGTGGGTGGAAACTTAAGGCTAAGGCCACTTTGTCTTTAAAAAAGGGAATGAGACTGACAGAGTTTAGAGAATAAAACCTGCTCGTGACCAGGTGAGGTTCACAGAGTAAGTTACCACGGTAACTGACTCTGAGTTAAAGTTACCTCTCTTTCAGAAACAGGATTGAATTACCCTGCTTTCTGGAGTTTGACAAACCTGCCATTTTGAAATGGAAAACCCAGAGTTTCTCTTATTTCAGGGTTAAAATACTCTGAGTTTTCACTTAACCTCCTTTCTGAAATGGGCCCCTTGTCTTCCGTGTTTGTTTATTTTCATCATGTGACCCTCACCATGTGCTTCTTTGTTCTGTCTTCCCGCCATGTCAATATGTTCATCACTGTGTCTCACCCCTGTATGTAATCAGTTCATCATCCTCTGTATTTATACCCCTTAGTTTCATTTAGTCCTTGTCCGGTATTCTCTCTGTTGATGTCTGCTTTAACCCCATGTTCTTCCTGTGTTCATCCATGTAAGTGATAAAATTTGTAAATCTGCGTGTTTTGATAATCCTGTGCCTTCCTGTAGTGAACCCAGTCATGACACATATACACTGTCCAGCCGATTTATTTGGTTCACCTTGCTAGTAGCATGTCAGACTCAATATTTATTTAATTCTTTCAACAAGGTTCTGGAAACATTCCTCAGAGACTTTGGTCCATATTGACATGACAGCATCACACAGTTGCTGCAGATTTGTCAGCTGTGAATCTCCCATTCCAGCACATCTCAAATGTGCTCTGTTGGATTGAAATCCTGTGATTTGTGAAGTCAAGTATGTAGTGAACTTGCTGTCGTGTTCATGGAACCAATTTGACCTGATTTAAGCTTTGTGACAGAACAATATCTTCCTAGCAGGAACCATTTGAAGATTGTAGCCCTCCATTGTTATAATGTGACATATAAACAATGACCGGTTGGTACTAAGGAGCCCTAAGTGTGCCAAGAAACATGTTTAGTTAAAAAGTTACGCCAAATCCATGCCTTATTTTTTACCTACCTGACGTGCAGAACAAATTGAGACCAGGCAACCTTTTTCCAATGTTCTGTTTGGTGAAGCCATGTATATTGCAGTATTCTCTTCTTCTGCTACTGGAGCTCATCTGCTTCAAGGTTTCACATTTTGTTTCATTTAGAGATGCTCTTCTTAACCTTAGTGGTAACGGGTGTTTATTTATTTGAGTTACTGTGCATTTTAGCAGCTCAAACAAGTCTGATCTCACCCACAGTATAGCAACTTACTACATGTTTTATTTTATTTTAACCAAGAAAGTCTAGTGATATAATGTTATATGTGAAACATCTAAGTCGATTAGCTCAGACTGTAAGACACCAACAACATGACAAGCATCATCTTATTGACCATGTCTACATGCATAAATGTACTGGGGTTCTGCAATGGAATTGACTGTTTATATTTATGTTAACATCCTCTGAAACACTGTTAAGTGCATTATTCAAGTCAAACAGAGCTGGACACAATTCCCAAAAATACAGTGTAATTTGAATGACATCTACGCTCATGTTAGTTTCTCCTTATCCCAAGGTTCTTATAATCTTGGATCTGACCAGTATATTGAGCAGACAGTTGTCATTGATAAGTCAAGAGCAAAAAACTTCAGCAAAGTACCCAGTGACCATCAAATCTCTGCATTGATCTTGTTGGCTTCTGTTTGAACACCCACCTGGTGACCTACCTGTACCTGAATATTCTCTATGATATATACTCATTGTTCTTAAGCCTTTCGATGTCTTATGGTGTACTCACACTAGGTGCATTTGACCCCCATTTCCCAGTTCATTTGACAAGAGTGAGTGCTCCGTGTTGGGCCTAAGTATGGTTTGGATGGGCAGCCCTGGCCCAGTTAGAAGAGGTGTGCCAGGGTGTGGTTTGGCTGGGCTTGGGCATGGTACACTTGTAGTGTGAGTACAAAGCATGCCTGGGTGCAAAACTGAAGATGCGTGGTCACTTTTAGGGACTGTTTTATATAGATCTGTTAATTAATCTAACTTTTCAATGAATGCAAACTGTCATAGATATTAAAGATGCAAACCCCTCGTTGCCCTTCAGTTGCCACCTTCAGCACGATGACTTTCTAAAAAAATTATAACTGTCAAAAGTGGTGGATCTGTTCAGCAAAAGATTTGAATGTATGTCACCGCATCCCAAACAACTTAAAATAATCTAAAACGACATAACTAAATGGGTGGGACGGTGGCTCAGTGGTTAGCCCATGTTCCGGCTGGGCCAGTTGGCATTTTTGTGCAGAATTTGCATGTTCTCCCAGTGTTTGCATGGGTTTCCTACAGGTGATCCAATTTCCCCCACAGTTTGAAGACATGCAGTTTAGGGGAATTGGATAAACTAAATTGGCCATAGTGTATGAGTGTGTGTGTGTGTGTATGAGGTGTTTCCCAGTACTGGGTTGCAGCTGGAAGGGCATCTGCTGCATTAAACATATTCCAGAATAGTTGGTGGTCCATTCTGCTGTGACAACCTCTGAAATAGAGTCTAAGCTAAAGGAAAATAAATGAATTAAAATAAATGAAAATAAGCATGCTCGGGCTTGTGAGTTAGAGCTGAAAATCTTCATCTATTTACTGCGCAAGCTGGAGGGCATGCCCGAGCCCGGCCCGACCCCGTCTAAAACGATAAAAATTAAGCCCAAACTATTGGGTTCATTCGGGTTTGGGCTTAATTTCTATCATTTTAGACTGGGTCGGGCCGGGCTCGGGCGTGCCCTCTGGCTTGCGTGGTAAATGGACTGTCATGTGACGCATTTCGATTAGAGCGAGAAAGTATTCAAATCATTTGTTACAACATTAAAACCCATACCTGCAAAGGTGAAACAAATAATGACGGAGAAGTCAAAATTAGTGAATTTTGAGGAGTGGGAAAATGTACAGCGAGCTGACAGGGAAAATGACATGGTCACTTGCTACATCGAAACCGCTGTCATGGAAAATGAGATGGATGTTCTTGGCTGGTGGATGATGAACAAACAATCCTACCCAACTTGCAAAATTAGCCAGATCAGTATCCATCCCGGCCAGTAGCAGCAGCAGTGAAAGGGTGTTCATTGCTG
Organism: Danio aesculapii; assembly: GCF_903798145.1. Classification (NCBI taxonomy): domain Eukaryota; kingdom Metazoa; phylum Chordata; class Actinopteri; order Cypriniformes; family Danionidae; genus Danio; species Danio aesculapii. The sequence continues at coordinate 52,628,380 of NC_079437.1, read as the reverse complement.
CTGGACGCACCATCTATGTTCCTCCACCCTCCACCCTGTTGGCCAATTAAACATCTAAGTGTATGTACCTAGGCCTATTTAAAATGCTGAGATGTTAGAGGACTTATTTTATTTGTTTGTTGCAGCTTCTAAGTGGCCTATACATTTGCTATGAATAAATTATGTTAACCCGTATAAACGACTCAGTCTTGAAAAAGGCAAAAGAGTTGCATATGCAACTCGTATGTGTGCATATGCACATTTAAATAATGTCTGGCTGTAAACGGGTTCGGGCTTTTTAAAAAGTTGTCAATCAAAATGTACTTGTCAGCCTCAAACCAAATTCTGTCGGGCCTAACTTTTATGGCTAGATTACAGCTCTATTGTGAGTGAGAGCTAAAGGGGAAAGGGAAGGGGGGACAATCGTGCCCTGGCATGGTTCAAGGCAACTGTGCCTAGTGCGAGTACACCATTAGGCTGCAGCTTTGCTCCTTTAAATTTTGACAGAGGAGAATTGGCCATCCTTATTGAGCCTGGATTCTCCCAAGGATTGTTCTCTACTTCTGTCAATTGGCACCTTGCCACTGTCGTTTCTGGCTTGCTTTGTGGGCCCTGATGGGCCTGTTCTTCACAGGATTGTCCTTCAGTAATGACATTTGTGACATAAAACTAAACTGACTGAAACTGAACTAAACTTTAACAGTAACATTTGTATCAAACTGAACGTAATAATTTTTAATTTACAACTACACCAGCATTCTAGCACATCTCTGCTCTCTGCCTGATATGCTGGAATGTTCCACAACCTAAAATAGTTTTTATATTTTATTCTCTTTTCTTCATATATGTAAAGCCGCTTTGACACAATCATTGTAAAAACCCTGTTCCATTTATTCTATTCAATTCAAGTTTATTTTTATAGGGCTTTTGACTAATAAATATTGTTTCAAAGCAGCTTTACAAAAGGCAACATTCGGAAAGTTGGCATTCGGAAAGTTAAGGTTACCATAACTATTAGTTACTGATAACTTTAACTGTTAAAAACTATTAGTTACTAGTTAATTAGTTTGAGTTATTATATATAAACAGTTAACCTGCAGTTATATAGCATATAGGTGATGTCTGTGTGTACATGTTTAATGTAGTGTATTTGCGTATCAAGTGTATGTGTTGTCCTTGAAGTCCTCTGGTTAGCATGATCTCTTCACAGGTCTTGAATCTCATCAAGTGGCACTGCACTAGAGAGCCCACTCACCTGCAAGGAGCATAACCTTCAGTTATGTGATGCATTGCATGTATGCTTTACTAAAAATATAAGTCTTTAATCTTGCTTTAAATTGAGAGAGTGTGTCTGAGCCTCAGACATTATCAGGAAGACTTTTCCAGAGTTAAGGAGCCATAAATGAGAAAGCTTGTCCTATTTTAGTTGAATTTCCTTGACTTGACAATGAAAGTGTTCCATGGATGTTCAAGATTTCCATGGAACCACTGATGACGGTACAGAACCTACATTACATATATCAGTGTTCTTTACACTAGAATCAAAACTCAATTCAAATAAATGGTCTGGATTTGCTGGGACCCTCACAGAGTTTCGTGTAAACTGAGCTCCAGCAGAACCATGTGATTTGATTTGAAAAGGCATTGAGAGGAGAGATTTGTTAGGCTCTCAGGGTGCAAAATGGCCTTTTAAAACTAGAGGGATCTGGACCTTTTCAAATATTCATCACCTTGACTTTAATTATTCAGCTCTATTCTCACAGGAATAGAACATGTTACTCTTAAGAAATTAATCTCACTTTTCAGAACATGGCCAGTTCTTTTTGTTTTTCATTATAAAGGGCATGTGCGGCATAAAATAGTTCTTACCTTAACCTTAAAACAAGTGTTTTCTGCAGGTAATTTTCTTGCTGTTCTCACCAGTATTAATATGTTCTAACAACAAATTTTACAGCAGTGCGTACATAGATGAAAAGGAAATTAGGTATGTAATGTGTACATCATCAAAAGTTTGGTGTCAGAAAGTTTTACTTCCTGAATTCTGTAGAAAATATTTCTAATTGTAATAATATATTTGTATTTCAAAAACAACATCATTTTAAACTTTATATTCATCAGAGGATCGCAAAAATGTTTAATGGCTCACAAAAAGAAATCAATCAGCAAATCAGCATTGATGATAATAATCAGATAACAATTATCAGCACATTAGAATTATGTGATACTGAGAACTGGACTAATGCTGCTAAAATTTCAGCTTTGCCATCAAAGAAATATATTAAATTTAATAGAAAATGATTGATTACTTTAGAATGATCTTTTTTTTTTCTTGTTGGGTATTTACATCAATGCAGATTTATTATTTTATTTTATTGTGTTCTTTTATTCATGTTCTGAAAGAAAAAAAAATACTGTAAATGACAATATGGTTCAATTCATCTATTTGAACAGCACTTTTACAATGTAGATTGTGTCAAAGCAGCTTAACATAGAAGTTCTAGTAAATTGAAACGGTGTCAGTCCAGTTTTTAGAGTTAAAGTTCAGTTTAGTTTAGTTCAGTGCGGTTTAAATTTCACTCCTGGAAATACAAACAGTGAAGAGCAAATCCATCGATGCCCAGCTCCACTAGTCCCAAACATAAGCAAGCCAGTGGCGAAAGTGACGAGGAACAAACTTCACCAATTGACGAAAGTGAAGGGAAAAAAAACCTAGAGAGTAATCAGTCTCAGTTGGGCAAGACCGTTTCTCTTCTGGCCAAACTTTCTGTGCAGAGCTGCAATCTAGGGGTTGGAGACTAAAGGACACTGGACGTCCATCGTGGAGAACTGCAGATGTGGGTAGGTCACGGCGGGGGATCAGGCTGGCCCACAGGATCAATTCGAAGACTCGTCTGTCTCCTGTTCTCCGCTCCTCATGACCGCCGCAGCAAACAGACATAGAAACAAACAAGTAAAGCAAATTAGTGTTTCTAACAAAATCTTGGATGTATTGAGACAGGAGGAGTGTGTTCTACAGGTGGTTTGTATATCCCACTCACCTGTGTGGAGCACATTCGTGCATCTTATTGTTTGTGATGTATTGTGTGTTTACTTTACTAAAAAAAATAGGTTTTTAATCTAGTTTTGAACTGAAAGAGTGTGTCTGAGCCTCAGACATTATCAGGAAGGCTATTACGAAGTTTAGGAGCCATAAATGAGAAGGCTCGACCTCCTTTAGTAAACTTTGTTATTCTGGTAATATTTTTATTTGCAACTTGGAGCCATAAATGAGAAGGCTCAACCTCCTTTGGTAGACTTTGCTATTCTGGTGGTTTTTTTTTTTTATTTGCAACTTGGAGCCAATATTGTGAAAGCTAGACCTCCTTTAGTTGACTTTGCTATTCTGGTGATATTTTTATTTGTAACTTGGAAGAAATTGTTTTAGTTTTAACCTATTTCCTAATACTTTCAGAGAAACTTCTTTTGTTTTGTTTTTTGGTTTTTTTCCCAAGTGATCTTTCTTTTTTTTTCGATTAGCTATATGTACACAGGTAACGGTATGCTTGTATTTGTGTTTTTATTCCAGTTACCATATGGCCTTAAAAGCAGTGACTTAACTGTACTTTTCATTTATACAAACACAAAGTCATTTGCCATTGGACCTTTAGAACTCCAAAAACTGATTTAAATATGTCCAATTGTCTCAGTGTGGTGTGAATAATGCCCTTGTTCATTTATCAGAGGCAATGAGAGTCCCTCTGTGCGATTCTGTACACAGAGATATCTCTTATTAAAACTAAGCATGCTATTTATTTTTGACAAGAGCAAATGTCAACCCTGCTCTAGCAAATAAAAGCGTGTCTTGTGGCCTCTCCAGCATTCAGCGCGTTACAAAGAGATCACAGTGGAGGTTGCTGTCTGGAGGAGCTTTAACTGTGATTGTTATCTTCTGAGACACGCACACACAGAGCATCTCATACTCAGCAGAAAGGGATGTATGAATTATTAAGTGCCTTACAGTGCTGTAGCTGCAGGAGGACTCATCACTGCGGCTCTCTGATTAGCGGGGTTCAGCATTTACCGTACCTCCTGTGGAAAAGCAGCCTCTCTGCGGCTCTGACTCTTCTCTAAGAGGCCTGTCAGGGCTCCTTTCTCCCCATTGGAGCTGTAATGAGGGTACTTTGGAGTTGTGGAAGTGATTCTCACCGCAAATGACTTATTATGGGCTGTGCTGGCAGCATGACTGTCCTGGTTGATGCGTCAGGAACATACAGTTGTAAAAGCAGAGAGACCTGCACATGCCATTCTGGGATCTATTTAGCACACTTCAGAAAAAAAAGGTTCGAAATGTGGAAACTGGAAATATCAGATCCAAGATGCACACATTCACTATCAATTAGTTGTTTATGAATGGGGACGTCAGTTCAAGCGTGTTGATTTTGATTTGGGTGGGGACTGATTCTAAAACCCACCTAAAAAGTCACTGCAAAAGTTATGTTACATGATTTTACTGAAATTGAGCTTAGTGGAGAAATGGATGTGAACTGCTGTAAAGAAGGCAGGATATATATATATTTTTCATAATCGTTCGAGGCCAGAATCGTTATTTAAACAGAATTTTTATAAATTGCTCAGCACAGGTTACATTATTAGATCACACTTTACAATAACACTACATTGAAATTGATGTGTTAATATGTAAACTAAACATTACTTTATTATGAACTAATGAGTTAAAGTTAATTATGAACTATCTTTAACTACAACATTAGTCACATGAGTTTATATGTGAATAACGGTTACCTTAATTACTTGTTAGTACATGATTGTTTGTTAAATAATGTATTAGTTACCACATTAGTTTATGCTTAAATTAACCATCATGATCTCATGATATGTTAATCAGGGCTTGACATTAACTTTTTTTGATTACCAGCCACTTTGGCTAGTAGTTTTGCAATATTACTAGCCACTTGCCATTTTTACTAGCCACAATTTTGTTATTGGCAAAATATATTTCATATGCATAAATTTGACTTTGACATGCTAAAATGACTTGATTTAGATTTTGTGTTATTTCCTCATGCATTTCACTTTTTTTGTGTGTTGTGTATGACGATGCTCAATGTGCATGAGTAAATGGGTTGTGGTTTCAGTGTCGCACTGCAATTCGTTTTTATTTCACATGACTTTTCAGGGCTCAAAATGAAGGATTTCCAAATTTATTTCTGACCACGCCAAAAATAAATGAATATTTCTAAGCCATAAATTTTAAATATTGTGCAAAATACAAAAAGCAAAATATAGCTCTATACATACACTTTTTATTCAACAAAACTATTTCTATAAAAAAAAAAATAAAATAAAATAAATAATATGTAATAATAAAATAATTATTGTTGTATTTAAAACTATGCATACTCTATGTCCTGGCTAAAGATCAGATCACTAGTTAACTAAATGGGAAGTTAATCTCCTATTAAAGCAATCTTATTGAAAAAAAATACAATTAAACCATATTAACAAAAATAACTTTAAGCAAAAGAAAGCAGAAGCATGTTAAAAGACATTTAAAAATCTGCTCTTGAAAGCAGCAGGACTGTGGGTGCAAGAGCATCACCTTTTGTCAAGTCTATTTCAAAGAGAACCGACTGCACCAGTTGAGTTTTCAGGCACAGTTGCTTCGCGGAAAAAAACGGGAGCATGTTCACCTTTTAAACAGTTGCGATTCTAATATCATATTTGCACACATATTGGGCCATCTTTATTGTTGAAACCTGCTTTTAAGAAAACCACAATGAACATTTTTTTTCAACCAGCCAAAGTGGCTAGTGGGAGCTGCCGTCTAACCCACCACAGCTGAAATCTACTTGCATTTGGCGGGCTGGCGGGTGTTAATGTCAAGCCCTGATGTTAATGTATAATTATATCATGACTTTACTTGGAGGGGTCACATCATCATTAACCCATACTTAATTACTCATGAACTCCTTATGCACGTCCATCTAGTGTGTTTACACTGAATAACAATATAAGTGTTCAGTCAACATCAACAGATTAAACAGAGGAGTTCGTGAGTAGTTAAGAATGATTTAATGGTGTTGTGCCCCTCCAAGTAAAGTCATGATATAATTATACATGAACAGCTCATGAGCTCATGTTGGTTACATTTAGCTTAAACTTAAATGTCAATTAATACATGAACTTACAACATGTACTAACAAGTAATTAAAGTAGCCGTTATTCACTCATGTTGTAGTTAAAGTTAGTTCATGATTCGCGCACACCTTAAATCATCATTAATTCATAATAAAGTAATGTTTAGTTTACATATAAACACATCATTATTCATCTACTGTTATTGTAAAGGGGTTAACCAATTATTATAACTAACTCATTCTGTAGCGAATTGACTTTAAGTGACTTACACATTTCTATGAAATGTACCACCTTATGTCCCCTTTTTGCTGCCATCTTTACTCATTTTTTTATGTCCACATGTCACTCACATTGAATCAGAGTAATGCACAGTAATCCACATATACAACTGGAAAAAAAGTCCGTACAGTTTTGGCGTTGCTAACATTCAAACACAGCTACAGCCTCTCATGTGACAGCAGGGAAAGGCACAGCCAATCACACGGTCCCTATGTGTTTGGGAAAGGCAGGACTCAAGCACATAAAGTGATTTTACTGAAACGGAGCTTAGTGGATGAATGGACAGAAAAGAATGAAGACTGCTGTAAGGATGTGGGATATGGCACAATATATATATATATATATATATATATATATATATATATATATATATATATATATATATATATATATATATATATATATATATATATATATATATATATTGTTGGAGGCCAGAATCTAAATTTTAAACTGCATTTTGATTAATTGTATAGCCCAAGTTACCATTATTATGATAGACTTTCTGCAAGTCTAGGTTAATGAGAGTTGACAGAGTGTTATTTATTGATTTTTATTATTATTATTTTGAAGGGATTAAATTATTGGGCAACACGGTGGCGCTGTAGATAGTGCTGTCACCTCACAGCAAGAAGGTCGCTGGTTCGAGCCTTGGCTGGGTCAGTTGGCATTTCTGTGTGGAGTTTGCATCTTCTGCCCGCATTTGCGTGGGTTTCCTCTGGGTGCTCCGGTTTCCCCTACAAGTCCAAAGACATGTGGTACAGGCAAATTGGGTAGGCTAAATTTTCCGTAGTGCATGAGTGTGAATGAATGAGTGTGTGTGGATGTTTCCCAGAGATAGTTTGCAGCTGGAAGGCTATCTGCTGCATAAAACATATGCTGGATAAGTTGGCAGTTCAATCCGCTGTGGCGACCGTGGATTAATAAAGGGACTGAGCAAAAAAGAAAATGAATGAATGAATGATTTAAATTATTGGTGGGAACAATTCAGTATTTGGCTTCATCACCTCCGTCCATATTAATTCTGCGCCCGTGCATCAGATTAAATGTTTCACTTGATTAGATTTTGTATGACTAACTAGGTTTGTTTTGTGTGTGTCAGCTCAGACAAGTTAAAAACAAAACATGCCACTTTTTATTCATCATAAACTGTATATGACCTGTTGGAATTTGGTGCTGGTTTAAATGTAACCAGCTACTTCTTCACATGCCTGCCTTCAGGGAACACCGCCCTCCTCTCCACCACTTTTTGTAAAGAGATCGCAAAGAGGCTAACATTTTAAAAGGCTAGCATTTTAACAATGAAGTGGTCCTGGCATGCAGACTTCTGTGTGTTTGGATGTAACTTTAGAGGTTCACGGTTCACAGAATTCAAGCTTCAGAAGAGGCAACATCAAAATGGATTAGCTTTATTGTCTGAGGAAAAGTGTGAAAAAACTTGCTTGTGTGAGCACAACTTTTTTCACCAGACAGCTTTATGACCTCCGGCAATAAGAAGGTGGACTAACATCTAAATTTCACTTAAAGAATATAGCTGTAACTAAAGTGTAATACATGTTATTTATTATATGTAATTTGTGTTACGTTTGATTATTGTTATCAAATGTCTGCTTCAGTTCACTTGTGATTAGATTAAAATGATCCTTTTATCCTTCATGTGCAGAACTGTGTTTGTCAGTGTGCTGTTGTGGTGTTCATTTGAGAAATACAACAGTGTCACTTTTCATATGCATAGATGTTTGTTTGAATGCATTTATCAATGATAATGGCAGGCTGCAATGCCAATGTTTATTTATTCATTTATTAAACTTCTTACAGGTGCTTCATACAGCAAGAAGGTCGCTGGTTCAAGTCCCGGCTGAACCAGTTGGCATTTCTGTGTGGAATTAGCATGTTCTCTTCGTGTTCATATGGGTTTTCTCCAGGTGCTGCGGTTTCCCCCCAGTCCAAAAACATGTGCTATAAGTGAGTTGAAGTGACTTAACTGGCTGTAGTGTATGATAGTGTACTGTATGTGTGTGTGAATTTGAGAGTGTATGGATGTTTCCCAGCGGCTTTAAGGGCATCCACTGCATGAAATATATGCTGGAATAGTTGGCGTTTCATTCCGCTGTGGTAACTTCTGATAAATCAGAGACTAAGCCGAAGGAAAATGAATGACTTTAATAAATTTTTTGCTGAAAGGTCATTGGTGTCACTGTTGATTCATTTATTTAGCAGAAACGGCTTTGTGCAGCTGCTAATATTAACTTAAAACTGAAATCCTAGAGTCCAGTCTCTTAGCACATGGTTTCAAAGGAAATTCGAAAGCTCCAACAGTTTATAAGGTTGGATTATTTTTATTATACAAACAAAAGAAACACTATAAAAATGCCAATTTCAGATTGAGCACCCAGCGTGGTTTAAATAGATCTGGGCGCCTTATCTTGTAGGTTTGTATTGATTTCCATGTCTTGAATCAAAAGTTGTAAATACCACATGTTCTCCGACTGAATAACTGAATCTCTAATGGAAGTTTCCAGTCATCTCTAGCTGTGAAGGACATTGATACAAGCGGCCCGATCCCACCGAGGCCACAGCAAGGGTTGAAGCCCGGCTTTTGTGAAAGTCCTTGAATGGGGCATCTTTTAAAGAGCAAGTTTTGTTGTCCAACCATATGCAGACAAACAGACCTTGATCCCTGCGGTTGTGTTATGGATAATTACAGCACAGGAGACGAGGCAAGACCGATCGCAATCTAAATACAACTGTTAATGCATTTTATTGACTGTTATTAGGTAACAAATCATCCAATTAGACACTCTCTGCAGACTCAATGTTTTTGTTGCTTTAGTCTATGGTGAGAAACAAAGAAATAAGATTTGTGATGGGATAGTGGTGGTTTTCTCAAGGGAAATTATGCCACTGTGGAGCAAAATGCAGTTTGAAAGCTAGCGTTAGTACAAATAAATAAAAAAAGTACTGTACAGTACTCACACAGCTGGAACATCATTTGATCTAACAACAGTTAAACTGTTCAGTTAACAACTGTACAAATACTTACAATACCAGATCAGCAGATATACTCTTAATTAAGATGCCATTTTTTTTTTTACACAGAGTTTGGTTGATCTGCATTCTCTAAGTATGCTCCATAGGTATGGAATGAGATATACTACATATGAAATCTGGGTCACACTTTATTTTAATGGCCTGTATGTTGATTTATAAGTTACATTGCATCTACATGCCAACTAATTCTCAGTAGATTATAAGTAGACTGTTAGGTTGGGGTTAGAGCTTGTGTAAGTTGACATGTACTTGCAAAGTTTCTTAAAGTCAGTTAAATGTCTGTTTAGCAGCAGTATCAACAGATATTAAGAAGACAGGACCATCAAAATAAAGTGTTACCGAAATCTGTATCATCTCTCGCTATATTTAAAAATATTTTAATGACTGTCAATTTAGAACATGGTTTTTAAAAATTGATTATACTTCATACTATTTTTGTATAGACAATATTTGTGTTGTGACGTTTTTTTTTTATATGCTGCCTGTCTTGATCAGGACTCCCTGGTAGAAGAGATATCGTATCTCAATGGGACATTTATGGTCAAAAAAATAAATAAAATAAAAAAAGGTGATTTGATGGATGCAGTGCACATTTTTGAAGACAAATCTAACATTGTTGGTATGCTATGTGATTAATTAACTGGGTTTTGTCCTGTGGCCTTCAGAAGTGTTGACCTTGGCGAAAAAAGCCGTTTTAAATAACACAAGTCAATATTTAGTCCCATGTGTTTTTCCTCAATAAAAAGAAGTAAAGCAATGAATTGTTCCTGCATTCCAAAAAATATTTTTGCTGCTTGTTCAAAATACTTTAAAATTAGCTGAAACTACCCAATGTTTTGTGTTCAATCAACTTAATCAATTTGTGTTGGGACAACATGAATGAATTGTGTCGAGCCCTGCTTTTTTGCACAGTGTGTTCATTCATTCATTGTCTTTTCGGCTTAGTCCCTATATTAATCTGTCCACAGTGGAATGAACCGCCAACTTATCCAGCATATGTTTTTTTATGCAGCAGATGCCCTTCCAGCTGCAACACATCACTGGGAAACACCCACACACTCTTGCACACACTCACATACCCTATGGCCAATTTAGCTCATTCAATTCATCTGTACCACATGTCTTTAGTAGTTAACCAAATGTTGGTCACCACTGAGTTGAGGGACCGCTTACATTTGGTTTTAAAGGGATAGTGCACTCAAACATGCAAATTTACTCACTATTTATAAGGTATTTCTATGAGATATCCTGAGATTAAACACTTTGTTTATATTATTTAAAAAGCTATCACAGCATCATTCTGAAAGCATGTTGTACAGACTCATGGTTGGAACATGTAAGAGGTTTTTTATGGATGTGTGAATCCAAATGCAGATTTATTTACAATGATCATAGATCAGGCAAGGGTCAACAACAGGAGCAATCGGGTACATATACATAATCCAAAAGTCAGCGTCGATAAACAGGCAAGTAGACAAAATCGGAGAAAGGTAAGACAAACTAAGAACCAGGCTAGGAGTAGATAACATGAAACACCTGAATCAAAGAACACGGCTAGACAACGAAATGAAAATGCTAGGTAAAGTTACAGTTTTGTTTTAACTAGCAAAACAAGCAAACAACACTTAGCAATGTTTGTGAGCAAATGTGGTGTATAAATAGTCTGTGTAACGAGTCCTTGAGCAGCTTCAGCTGTAAGTGTTTCCAATCAGATGAGATTAGGAACCGGTGTGTGTGTGTAGTGCATGCTGTGATTTGTAGTCTATTTGGTGGCAGAGTGGTAGTTCTCCAGTGATCCGTAGTAGCTAGATTTCTCGTGACCGTAACAGTGGTACATTTTGTCCTATTGTTCGCTGTCTATTATTATTTCATAAAAAACATTTATCATCGCTCTTTATTAGCCATTTGTTCATTTTCTTTTCGGCTTAGTCCCTTTATTAATCCAGGTCGCCACAGCGGAACGAATCGCCAACTTATTCAGCATATGTTTTGCGCAGCGGATGCCCTTGCAGCTGCAACCCATTACTGGGAAACACCCATACATGCTGCGATGTTGTGAACCCAGAGTGGGCCCACTAGGAGGCGTGGGAGGCCTGATCACCACAATAAACCCCCCAAAAAACCCAATGGCAAAAAACCCAAACACAATGGCCTGACCCCGAAGTGTAAAAAAAAGGTGGTATTTATTTACAATAATGTGGAGGATAAAAGTCCAGTGCAAAATATATACAGTGTCCATAAAAGTCCAAAAATATATATACAAAGTGTCAAATCAACAAATCAAATATAAAGACGAATATATATAACACAAAAAACAAATCAAAGAAAAAAAAAAGTCAAACGTGACCACTGTATACAAGTTTCCACTCACTCAGAAAATTGCTCACGGCTCTGCCACTGCATGCTCGCTCGCCAGGTAAATTGACCCCGAGCTGGAGTATGGCTAATAACATTAAACACCCACAACCTTTAACATCTTCTTACTTGTAACACAGGACAAACAACAATGCTGGATGTACCCACAGACCACACAAATGGTACGGTCGGATGTTCAGCGCGCGAACCACCATGGCGCGGCTTCTGATGTAATAAGCGCACGCCATCCCTTCGCTCGGCTTGGCCGGCCTCGCACTGAAGTCCGAAACCCCTAGACAACCAAACAAAAACATGAAGACAATGTGTGTGTACACAAGTGTATGCTTCGTGTGAGACTGAAGGGGTGAGATGAACTGTTGAGGGGTGATTGTATGCCGGTGATATGATGTGTGCACTAATCAATATAACCGCTGACGGAGGAGGAAGGAATGAAGGTAAGTGGTGTGTGCTTGTGTGCCGGTGCGGCCATCAGAGACGGAGGGGAGAAGTCCCACTTCTCCACACATGCTCAATCACACACATACACTATGACCAATTTAGCTTACCCAATTCACCTATAGCGTATGTCTTTGGACTTGTGGGGGAAACCAGAGCACCCGGAGGAAACCCTACGCGAACACGGGGAGAACTTGCAAACTCCACACAGAAACGCCAACTGACCCAGCCGAGGCTTAAACCAGCGACCTTCTTGCTGTGAGGCGATTATGCTACCCACTGCGGCATTGCGTCACCCATTAGTCATTTATTAAGTAAGAAAATGGTTAACTACAGATAAATCAGCAAGAAGAAATCCAAAGCCAGGAAAATCAACCAACCACCACTGATAAAATTGAACAAGTTAGATTCTGTCAGGAGGTCGATAAGACCATTAACTCAGAAAGCTGTTGAGACACAGGGGATGTTAAATCCACCTGCTGAGAGAGACTATCATATACACTTCTTTCATCTCAAACGGCCATGTAAATGTAGCTCACAAACGGAAATCGGCTAGTAGGACACCGCCCTGAACGACATGTGGGTGAGAATATGGTGACACAATTTTATGGTTACAGTATTTTTAGGTGGTCCTTATAGTATGCATTTAAACTAAAGTGACAACCACGTCTTAGCATCAAAAACAGACAAACAAACAAAAAAAACCTTAAAAATAGCAAGCTGATCCTAAATTTTGAGGCTTTTGAGCCATGTAGGTGAAGTTTTCTTATTATTCTTTTCCCCATTTCTATACATGGCTATTATTAATAGTTTTTTTTTTCCTCAGCATTAGTGGGTCAGACAGGGGTGAAGGCTTATAAGTGTAATATAGGCCAGCGTTTTCTGTGACTTTGACGCCATGCCTGTCCCAGTTCTGAGCAACAGTTGGGGAATGGCAGCTACCATTTATAGAGCAGTCTCAAGGCTCAAGGTGATGGACAATCTGACCACTGGGACAATGAGGCTTCATATTAGTCTATAATTATTACTGCATTCTTCATTAGCACAGGTTGTTCTTACTCAGTGTACTTATAACCTGATGAATTTGTTCCACATGCTCTCGTCCTTGGAAATTATAAATGTATGTAAATATTAAAAGTAGTAAAATGCCTTGTATTTATATTCATGCAAATTAAGAATTTGAGGCAGATTGTCAATTAATGAAGGCTGACTTCAGCATGGTAACTTCCACAATATGAATCATCACTTAAAACATTAATACCATGGCATTCATTCATTCATTCATTCATTCATTCATTCATTCATTCATTCATTCATTCATTCATTTTACTTTGGCTGAAGCACAAAAAAACAAACAAAGGAGAAGCCAGAAAAACAAAGGAGCAAATGTTTCTTTCAGCAACCAAAATTGTTTAAGCCATGTTTCAAGAGTTCACACTTAGCTGATGATCCATCAAAAGCTTGTTTAGCATGCTGTCCCGGGAGAGAGCCCCGAGCTCAAGGAATCCTCGAGCCTGAGGTTTCCTCCCGTTCGCAGAGCGCGAGGGGAGCTTGAGCTCGGTGGATCTCAGAACTCCCCGTCTGCAGTAGCTAAGGAAACACGTGAGGAAAAAAGGGGGCTAGACAAATGCTTGATTGTTATGCATGATGTATAATTTTGGATGGTGGGAGGAAACCGGAGAACCCGGGGAAAAACCACGCGGACACGGGGAGAATATACAAACTCCTCACAGAAACGCCTACCGACCTGGCAGGACCAGGGCTGGCAGTGTTCTTGCTGTGGGGCTAACAGTGCCAACCACTGGGCCTCCATGTCGCCCAATATATGGTAAAGGAGGTGAATGGGGAGGAAGGGGGGTTTCTTCCAAATGAAGATAAAGTGGACTGAAGACTGTGGTTATTTATAGTAGCTTATGGCTCATATGATTGGATGATACTGATTAGCTTAATACGAGACCGGCTGTGATGAATCATAAGCACGTGATCCTCTCGAAATTAGTTTATAAATAAACTTCACTTAACTATTACAAAACATTGGTACACTTTTGGCAGTGGAAACGCAAGCCTGATAAAGGTGACCCGTTCCGGCCTGTAACCTTCCGTACTGTATTACTCAGTGGAAACAGGCCATTAGTAATCAGTGGTGAACGGTGACCGCTGTGTGTGAAACGGCATGCTGGGATTTGTAGTTCGTGAATGACATGTGTAGTCTGCCAGTAATCTGCTAGCAATAGATTGCTGGTGATCATGACAAATATGATTTGATGGTGAGTTTCATTTCACTTAACATTCCTTCATGGCTTGAAAACTTATCCCCCAACTTTTGACCAAGTGTTTGTGTGCTGTAGTGGAGTAGGTTAAACAGAGGTGGAATCTTACATGATAAATACACAAGGAAAAAAAAAATCTGAATTACTTCTACTTTTGTGCAACAAGTGAGTGTCAGATGTATAGATTTGTGTATTTCTGTTTTTCATTAAGTGCCATCTAACACCAGAGAGTGATTTTTGCACATTCACTCAACTCATCGCCATTAAAATTTACAAATGTACATTGTACATATATTTCAGAAATGAATATTTCAGAAACACACTAGTGAAAAGAATGAGCAATAAATGTTCCGCTGTCGACAAGACCTCAGGCGAGTAAAGAATTTTGGCTTTTGCTTAATTATAATGTTTTTCCTAATAGAAAGATACTAAATGTGTGAATCTGTTTACAAAACAAAAGCAATCATAATCATAATTAACTTAATTTTAATTGACTGACACTTTTATTATGAAATTAACTTGTAACTGATGATTTGCTTTTAGGAAATAGTTTTTTGGTCATTAATTGGTCATTTTCAATTGGTCATTTAAATTGGTCATTTTGTTTGTATTTCTCAACATTTCATTATTTGCTCAAATGTATTTCTTTTTTGACTAAGTTTACACCAAATTCCTTTTTACATAAAAGATGAAAGCACTGACAGCATTTATAATTCTTCTGAAGGTTGCGCTCAACGCCACACAGAGAAAAGGATGAAGGAGAAAAGGCATATGATGAATAAATATCAATTCTGTTCAGTTAAAAATATCAAATATTGTATACTTCAACAAGAAAATCCTGAGTGAGCCAGGAAAAAATACAGAAAATCAACCCAATCTTTAAAAGTTTCACCCTTTTTGAAAGTTAAAGTGTTCTTTTTTTCTGCGTCTGTTGATGAAGATGCTTTTTGTTGGTGTTATTGTTTTTATTTCTGATATTAATGGACAGTTGGTTTTCAACCAGCAGAGTTATATTTATTAGAGGAAATCAATTTACTGAAAACACTTGAGTGCTAAAGAGATTTCAGGATAGAAAAAACCTCAAGGAACAAAAATCAATCAGTCCCTCAAGTGCTCTCTCTCAAGACACAGCACACTTATTTTTCTTGCAGATTATACTTGTGTATTTTGTTCTTGTTTCTCTCCGTGACTGGTTATACAAGCCATGCCATGCCAATCTGTGCTCTTAATCTATTTTAGAGAAGGTGCTGAATAGAGGTGTAATACTATAGATACAGTTGAAGTCAGAATTATTAGCCCCCTTTTGAATTTTTTTTCTTTTTCAAATATTTCCCAAACGATGTTTAACAGAGCAAGCAAATTTTCACAGTATGTCTGATAATATTTTTTCTTCTGGAGAAAGTCTTATTTGTTTTATTTTGGCTAAAATAAAGCAGTTTTTAAACTCATTTTAATATTATTAGCCCCTTTAAGCTATATATTTTTTCGATAGTCTACAGAACAAACCATCATTACACAATAACTTGCCTAACTACCCAAACCTGCCTAGTTAACCTAATTAACCTAGTTAAGCCTTTAAATGTCACTTTAAGCTGTATAGAAGTGTCTTGAAAAATATCAAGTCAAATATTATTTACTGTCATCATGGCAAAGATCAAATAAATCAGTTATTAGAAATGAGTTATTAAAACTATTATGTTTAGAAATGTGTTGAAAAAAATCTGCTCTCCATAATAATTCTGACTTCAACTGTATGTTAATCGAATCACTAACAATATGATTGCATAAAATATGGATACCACCATTTATATGTCCAAAGGCCTAATTTATTTGAACGTCTCACAAAAGTATATACATATTTGCTATTATAATTGTTTTTGTTGTTTGTTGTTGCTGCTATTATTATTATTATTATTAAAAATAATTTACTAATTCATTTTCTTTTCGGCTTAGTCCCTTTATTAATCAGGGGTCGCCACAGCGGAATAAACCACCAACTTATCCAGTACATGTTTTACGCAGCAGATGCCCTTCCAGCTGCAACACATCTCTGGGAAACATCCACACACACTCATACACTACAGACAATTTAGCCTACCCAATTCACCTGTACTGCATGTCTTTGGACTGTGGGGGAAACCGGAATACGCAGAGAGAACATGCAAACTCCACACAGAAACACCAACTGACCCAGCCGAGGCTCGAACAAGCGACCTTCTTGCTGTGAGGCAACAGCACTACCTACTGTGCCACTGCATCATCTAATTTGCTAATTAATATTTTTTTACTATTTATAATATGCATTATCTAATTTTCCACCATTTGATTTATACAAAAACAAAACAAAAAACATTTGCAATACTTCCTAAAATGTGCTTATAATAAATACTTTAAATAGAGTTTTACCTTTTAAGTTTATTTAGAAATTTGGCTAATGATAAGACATAATGACTATAATGATTATATCTTATTATTATAAAGATATAAGATTTAATAATGATAGGATATCCATAAAATCCATGCTTCTAATTTCCAAAAACTGTGGTCTTCTGAGTTGCAGAAGGCTAGCATGTTTAATGCTTTATTATTTTGCATCAGATATATTGTCTGATGAAAGCCAGCCTCAATATTTCATTGCTCTATAATATTACTGTCATTTTTATAAAAAATGGGCAACGTAAAAAAAAAAAAATCAGTTCAGTTAGACTTAAAGCACAACCGAGTGCATTTACTTAAGGTAAGATACTCCAAGGATGGACATAAGATGGCTGTTTGTGTAAGCTACATGCTTTGTTCACACACTGTCTTAGTTATATGATTATATTAGTTATATGTGATGAAAAGATTGCGCAGGCGTGCGGCGGTTTCATCTGGACTCAAGAAACTGGTGCACGACGAGACTGCGCTTCAGTTATGAGTCCTTTCAGGATGTTACATTCACAATTTAATCAATAACAAACAGTGGTGTAGCGCAAAATGGGTGGGACAGATGTTGGGACATCTGATCACCCTTATGGAGGACTAAAACAGGGCTATTCAATACTTTGATTGGGCTACAGCCACTCCGAGGCTGCTGTTTAGTGGCATTAATTTTTTTTAATTAGCAGTGAACCGAAAGTAATACATCACTTCATACCCATGTGAAAGCATAACGCAAAGAGGCGTTTCCTGCGTCATGACGCAAATTAATTCTTGAGCCAATCAAGGAGGTCCTCCTTCTGTGGGTCCTAGCTCTTATGTTAATCCAGCCCTGACTATCTGCATGCAAGCTTCATCATGATGATAATAATAATAATAATAATATTAATAATAATAATGCATTTTATTTAAAGGCGCCTTTCATGACACTCAAGGTCACCGTACAGGACAGCTAGAACAATCAGTTCAAATAAAAACACAATAAAAGTTAATAAAATACAATACAAACTCTAAAAATGCAGTCGGTTAAAGTAAATAAGCTGTTCTAAACGGATGTGTTTTGAGTTTGGATTTAACTTGTGAAAGAGAGTCTAAATTACGGAGATCAGGAGGAAGTGAATTCCAAAGCTGAGGAGCAGCGTGGCTGAAGGATCTGCTCCCCATGGTGACAAGGTGGACACAGTGAACAGTGAGGTGAATGGAAGAAGAAGACCTGAGTGTTCGAGAAGGTGTGGCGATATGAACAAGATTAGCAAGGTATGGAGGAGCAAGATTGTGGATGGCTTTAAAAGTGAGAAGAAGTATTTTATAATTAATTCTGAAAAAGATGGGAAGCCAGTGAAACTGTTGTAGAATGGGTGTGATGTGACAGATGGAGGGGTTTTTTGTGATAATACAGGCTGGAGCTATATTATGAAGAGTTTTTTTTAGGGAGGCCAAACAGTATATGCAACAAAGTAGAAGTTTCAGCCAATTTAAGACACATTTAAGAATCATGTATTCGTTTTTTTTCCTCTATTAATTTTTTCATTATTTTTTTTCTTTGTTTAAAAAAAGAAACATCATCTTCTAATAAACTGTATTTTTTTGTTTATTTCCCTTTCGCTAAACACAGTTTTGAATGTTCTGCCAGTGATTTTATTTTCCAAAAGTTTGTTTGCACTTGTTCTGGCACAAAACTTTCCTGGGGCGGACTTAACAGCAGTCTTCTCTGATTGGCTAGTAAGTTTTTAATGTATAGCAGAAAAAAGTAACTACAGTTTAAATAAATGAATAAGTTTCTACAGTTTTTGAAGACATTGATTCTATTCACAATGTCTATTTTTGTTCAATTTTGCTTAAAAATGTTTGTCTTATTTTTTTTTTCACGTTTTCACAAAAAAAATCATTTGTTTCACTTGCTCCAAATCTAATTCTATATATTTCCAACCCTGTTTTTTTTTATATAAAAATAAGGAACTACAAAAATGATTTCAACAACAATATATTCATTTAGCAGCAAAGCACACTAATTCATTCTTGTGTGCATCTTTGAGTCAGAGATAACAATGCTATTGTGAGATTATAGTTTACTGCCCTAAATATTGAAGTATCTTCATACTGTTTGTGTTTTTGAACTATCAAAACAAACATATGATGAGGAATTAATTTTCCCAATATATTTGAAAGTGTCCCTTTAATTTAATTAATTTTAATTATATTAAATTTATCTACACTCACCGGCAACTTTACTATGTACAGTACAACTGCTTGTTAATGCAAATTTCTAATCAGCCTATCACAAGGCAGCAACTTAATGCATTCAGGCATGTAGACATGGTCAAGACGATCTGCTGCTGTTCAAACCGTGCATGAGAATGGGGAAGAAAGATGATTTAAGTGACTTTGATTGTGGCATGGTTGTTGCACTGCAAAAAACACTTTTCTTGCTTAGAATTTGTGTCTTGTTTCTAGTACAAATATTTAAAAATTCTCATATCAAGAAGCATTTTCTATACAAGCAAAACATTATGTCTTGTATTCAGAAATATATGCCAACTTGAAGTGAGTTTTTCCTAAAAACAAGCTAAATAATCTGCCAATGCGGTAAGAAAAATAATCTTGTTTTTCCTTTTGACATAAGATTATTTTTCTTACCCCATTGGCAGATTATTTAGCTTGTTTTAAGGAAAAACTCACTTCATTCTGACATATTATTTCTTAAAACAGGACAATATATTTAGCTTGTCTAGAAAATTCTTCTTGATTTAAGAATTGATTGAAATTAAGAAAAGCAGTGTGTTTTTTGCAGTGTGGTGCCAAGTCACTGGTGGGACACTAAGGTACTCGGCCTGCAGCCTCGAGTCAACGCATGCCTCCCACCAGTGCTGATATACAGCCATTTCACACTTCTATGAGTAATATTGCTCATATATATAGATATACAGTTATTCCAAACAACGGTTATTTCATTGCATTGTAGAAAATAATGCAATATTTGTTTGTTTCATTGCAATATTTGACTATTCTTTGACTTCTGCTATTTTGATTCACTGTGATGCAGTTGAATATTGATTGAAATATCAATGTTAATATATTATGTGCCTAATTTACACAGTGTACATTCTTACAGTGTAACATTCGTACAGAAATGCTAGCACTATATTTAATATTAAGTTAAATTCTGTTGCACTTTCTGTATCATCCTAGTATTTTCAGTGATGATTTCTGTTAATTTTGTTTTATTTATTTTTGTGCCTCTTCACAGAAGTTTTGTTTGTTTTATTTGGCCTTATCTAATTCCATATGTCAAACTTCGACTTGATCATGACATTTACTTAATAAAATATCTTTGGGAAAAATGGCAAAATAGTTTTCCATCCAAGTGTCATGAGCACAGTTGATATAATCTGCTTGTTTTTCAGGGTTAGGTCTCTAAAATAGCATGTTTGTTTTGTCGGAAATGCAGATGAATTTCTGTTTATTTCTTCAGTGTCGTCTGCAAAACACAGCGCTGCGACGTAATTCAAATGAGCTTTGGGTTTATTGCAGTATAAGGTTCATTATGTACCAGACTGTAAATCAATAGTCAACAGTCTGGATGCATGATTCAAGATGAAATATTGCAGAATAGCTTTATTAATGAGAAAATGACCTGCCATCAAATGATATCGAAGATGTGAAGATGGAAACTTTCTTGGCTTTGCTGAAAACAATTTTGAGGGAATGGAGAAAGACAAATGTTTCTCCATGAGTGAACTAAACTCAATCCTGCTTTCTGTTGAATGAGCGTGTCTGAATTATGATTGTAGGCTCTGTGTTGATTATATCTTCACTCTTTATTCTCAGCTGGTCGTGTTGCCTTCAGTTGGCTTTGTATTTCACCAGCTGAAATTGCATTGTTTTTTTTTCCATCTGCCTTTTGATTATCTTTTCAGAATCTGATGCAGTCTACAGGACACGCATCCAGAATTTGTTCCACAACACTACTGATGCTGAAACACTGCACTAATAGGTTTGGAAGTGTTGCAAACTCACAGTCATGATAGCAAAATCAACAGTGTACGAGTTTGTTTAGTTTGCTATTCCTGCAGTTTAATCATTATAGTTGGCATGAAACATTAGTGTGGGTCACTGCTAACCCTAATCGAAGTTATCTTAAAATACAATTTTTTAGGTTGTTCATATTTTTCGGCAAAAGAAGTTTCATAATTTCTAAAGTATATATATATCAAGTCCTCCCTTAAAACTTTTATAACACATAAGTGATAAGTTATGTTTAACAGAGCAAGGGGATTTTAACAGATAATATATTTCTTTTTTTCTGGAGAAAGTCTCATTTCTTTTAATTTGTCTGGAGTAAAAGCAGTTTTAATTTTAAAAACTATTTTCATGGTCAATATTTTACGCCCCCTTATATATAGGACCTAAAATGAACATTCACCAAGCTTCAAATGCTTGTAAATCTAAGATTTATATTTATAGCACTGTCAGTCACAAGTTGGTGGGTACATTTATTTATGAATTACAATGTAATGTAGAGAGAATCACAGTCAGTTTTTTAGAGATTCACTTGTTTAGTTATGGTATCTGAATCATGCACCCAGCTGACCATTCAGGTTTGATTTGCCTCTCACTACCTGTGCTTTCATTTTGTGATTACATTGATTATGTGCATACACGGTCTATATCCAATTATTTTAAAAGACAGCATTGCCATGGGACAGTGAACAGATATTAATAAAGTACATTGGTTTCTTGTGAATTTTGTGCTTCAGGATGGGGTTTTTAAACAGTGGGTCATGTCTGTGATATATATATATATATATATATATATATATATATATATATATATATATATATATATATATATATATATATATATATATATATATATAAGCAATATCACACGAATAGCAGTGTGATTTGGCTATATATTGGCATTGGTGGGATGCGTTGTGGGCAATTTTACTGAACTAGTCAGCAGTAACGAAAAAAGGAGACTCATTGGAAACAAACAGATAGGCCCACACAGAATCTGCGCGCGCAGAATTCCGCAGATTTTCTGCAGATTTTCTGCAGATTTTTTGCAGAATTCCCCAGATTTCTGCAGATTTTTAGCTCATTATTATTCTGTTTATTTACTTGAGTAAATGTGTGTAAATATAAATTTATTTACTTTTTAAATTAATTTCAGAAGTATTATTGACTAATATGAAAATGTTCATCTGATTTATGTACAATGCAGTTTGTAAAGTAATATTTTCAGCCTTTTAGTAGATATTTTATATGAGAGACTTGCTTTCTTTAACAAATAAAGTGGATCTAATTGGATTTGCAATTTAAACATTAAATAAAAGTTAAAAAGGTATTACTTTTTATTTCACATATTAGGGTTTTAGTTATGATACTCCCAAAATAATTCCACAGAAATCTGCAAATTTTTACCAAAATTCTCAGCAGAAATACCAAAAAATGTCCTCAGATTCCATCTGGCCCTGCAGATGACCAACCAAAAAGTTAGCAAGGTTATACAAGGAATGAATGTATTTTGGGTTGGCCACTCTTTGTATGTGAGTCCCATCTCACACTCAATACACAACAATTACCATGGTATAAATATAGCACTACAACATAAAAAAGAGAGAGATCGACTTATGTCACTTAAAATGTCACTTACCAGTTTTATAATGATTTGATCAGCTGTAAATTGAAATTACACTAAGTTTTTCTCCTCTAAAGGCTTATAATGTGGTCTCTATCTCACATCTGGAATGTCAACCATCTTTGCTCTGTTCAATATGACAGGCTGATGGATGGCAACACACTGTATCTCTGAAATTATAAACATTTAAAATAAGCACTATCCTTATGAATAAACGACATAGTTGCAATCTAAACAACTACATTCTCACCTAAAAAAAGTCTTAAAATTACCTTTATGTTGTCAAACAGCTGAAATATTTTCCAAACTGTAGTGAGTTTATTTATCTGCTGTCACTTTACGTGGGCAGAATAACACACAAGAGTGAAGAGGCTGTATGAGTTCTAATATTGCAGAATATAACACAGCTATTAGACACTCAGATTCCAAAAACCAGACAGAACTGTTGTAACCAGACAGTCCTGTTGAATCAGAAAGAGCTTTATTGTCAGGTATGTTCACACATATGAAGAATTTGTTTTCGTAACAGAGCTTCTCCAGTGCAACAGGATAACAGAGACAGGACAAAAACAGATAATAAATATATTTAAAAAAATAGTAGTGAATGCAAAAATACAAATTGACAAGTGTATGTACAGGTATATTACTATATACAACGTTATATGTGCTGTTATGTGCAAATTGGCATGTAGTGTTGTAATGTAAGTGTATATGTGTATAAAAATGTATAGCAAGTAGTGATGTTGGTTCCACAATTATTGTCATCAAGTGTTCATGAGATGGATTGTCTGAGGGAAGAAACTGTTTCTGTGTCAGGCTGTTCTGGTGCGCAGTGCTCTGTAGCGTCGACCAGAAGGTAAAAGTTCAAAGAGGCAGTGTGCTGGGTGTGAGGGGTCCAGAGAGATTTTGGCAGTCCTTTTGCTCGCTCTGGATAAGTACTACATAAGTACTATATATATTATATGACACAACCAATTTCTAATTCAGATTTTAACATTTACTATTTTATTTTAGTGCATTTATCTTTCTTTGTAACATGCCTAAGCAAACAGACTGGGGTTTTCTAGCAGAAACCTGTCAGATGTTGTCGTTTCTGGGCCCACAAAGCAGGCATCCTTGGGCCAGCCATCTGCATTTGCCATGAATTGACACATTTTAATCTGCCTTAACCTTTATGAAATAGAATATATTTATACACTCATGCTGACACACACACACACACAAACACTAATTTGTTATAGCTTAAAGTCTAAAGAAAAAACAGTATTTTAGTCAGTTCAAAGTGTTTTCTTTTCATTTATTACTACTACTACTACTAATAATAATAATAATTACAACTATTAATTCAGTTTACAATAGTTGATTAGTGAAACGGGCGATGTAGTGGCACAGTAGGTAGTGCTGTCGCCTCACAGCAAGAAGGTCATGGGTTCGAGTCTCGGTTTGCTCAGTTGGCTTTTCTGTGTGGAGTTTGCGTGTTCTCCCTGCGTTCGTGTGGGTTTCCTCCGGGTGCTTCGGTTTCCCTCACAGTCCAAAGACACACGGTACAGGTGAATTGGGTAAGCTTAATTGTCCGTAGTGTATGAGTGTGTATGGATGTTTCCCAGAGATGGGTTGCAGCTGGAAGGGCATCCACTGCATAGAACATGTGATGGATAAGTTGGCGGTTCATTCCACTGTGGCGACCTCAGATTAATAAAGGGACTAAGCTGAAAAGAAAATGAATGAATGAATGATTAGTGAACCTAAAATAATTCTACTTCTTAATTTAATTATTTAATAAATATAGATTTGTTCTGTTTTGTGCCGTTATGCACTTGCATAAACAAAAAAAAAATTATGTAATATGCACGTTTATGTTTATGTTTTTTTGCGAAACACTTGCTGCCACTGAGGTATTATGTGGGTAGACATAAAAGCTTAATGGATAGATGTAGTTCAAAAGTTTAATTATTTATATATTTTATTACATGCAGGTAATTTTAAATATCAGTTCTGCCTAAACGCATTTTAAGGTTCAATTTAAATGTTAGTACATAGTAGGTGAACACTTAAAGTGGGGGTCACGCAATAAAATGCATTTTAATAAACATTAAATATCCAATATAATCACCTTGACTTGTTTTGTTAATCTAAATGCCATCTGGCTGCTAATGTTTTTCACCACATCAGATCTTCTCTCATGACATACTCTAGGAACATAAATAAATAAATAAATAAATAATAAATAAATAAATAAATATGTTGTAAAACCCAACAGTCAATTTTAACAATTGAAATGAGTATAGTTAACTCAAAATTTACTGAAAGTTAATTCTACTCATTTGAAAAGAGTTTCGAGCTCAGTGTTGATGATAATGAGTAATTAAATACCTCATTACTTTAACTTAAATGTAGTAAGTACACAGTACTCATATAGATTAGTTTTTTAACTTAAATGGTTTGTAGCAATCAGATTCGTCAAATGGTTTGAGTTGCCTTAGTTCAGGGATCACCAAACTTGTTCCTGGAGGGCCGGTGCCCTACAGATTTTAGCTCCAACTCTAATCAAACACACCTGAACAAGCTAATCAAGGTCTTACTAGGTATACTTGAAACATCCAGGCAGGTGTGTTAAGGCAAGTTGGAGCTAAACTCTGCAGGGACACCGGCCCTCCAGGACCAAGATTGGTGACCCCTGCCTTAGTTTATTGGGTTTTACAGTACTCAGCTGGTTTGAGTGGGTGAGTAAAATATTCATATTTACCTATTTTTAACCAATATTAATTCACTGGCAAATTATTTAGCTTGTTTTAAAGAAAAACCCCACTTTATTTTGACTGAAACAAAATTGAAAACTTGTATGGAAAATACTTATTGATTTAAGAAATTGTAGATATTTGAACTAGATAATAAAACTAAATCTCTCAGTAAGGAAATTTTTTTTTTGCCAGTGCACCCTTTGATAAACCTTGATAAGTTTCTGCTCATTCTCTTTTCCTTCAGCATGCAAGAGCTTCCTCCTATTTGAAACTCCCAACACGCCACTCTCAGCCTCAGAAGAGCAAGAGAGATCCAGACTCGCTCAATGGAGCCAGTGCAACTTGGCATACAACAGTAATTGGAAACTTAATCACGTAAGGCAAAGTCTGATGGCGGGAAATGAGGCCCTGCAGGAAGAGGATGGCAAGACGGGGCCACAATCAACAGATGCCTTGAGTGCTGCTTTGCGCATGTTTCATGCCACATTCCCTGTATCGTTTCTATTAATATTCAGGGAAATGTCGCCACAGCTGAAGTGAAGCTCAAAGTAAAACAGCAGGGTATGACCCACATTGACACACATATTTATCTATTTTTTGCAAATGAGCCTATATTGTGGGTTTGTTTGACCTGTTTCGCATGACGTAAATGCCAGGAGAAAATAGATAGAGGAAATTCAATGAAAACCTTTTTCGGAGTAGCATGTTTTCTTTGACATTCAGGTACTTTGAAGTAGGTAACCTGCTTTCTCATGGTCCTGGAAAACGGGGGGCCTCAAGAGGGAATCAGAAAATCTGTTTCTTTTCAGTGAAGAAGCATGCAGAAAGTTTTAGGTCAAAGCTCTTTCTCTTTCAAGGGCACTTGCAGAACAGTAGTGCCAAAATGATTTGATCCATGCCAACAGCATTTACATCAGCCCGTACAAACGGTCACGGCCGGACCATTTATTCGGTCAGTCAGCCTGTACCTGCTGTGTGAGGGATACACTCATCCTGCCATGAGCAGGCTAACACAAAAACTCAAACTGAAATGTTATTTTTCTTATTTATTGTTTGCTTTTTTATGTACAATTCCAATTTTAAAAGTTTTTAATTTTGTTTTGTTGGTCTCCTTTTAAAAAAAAAACAAAACTTTATACACATATTTCTTCACTATACACATATCACATCATTCAATTTATTTATCATTCAAAGGGTTAGTCCACCCTAAAATACAAATATCTAATAATTACCCTCGCATGTTTTTTATATCCTAAGACCTCTGTTCAACTTCTGAACACAAATCAAAACATTTTAGATACAATCTGAGTTTCCTCATCCTGCTTCATAGACGGCAATAGTACAGAGATGTTCAAAGTCCAATAAAGTAACCAAAAACATTGTCAAAACATTACATGAAACATGTAATCATGTGAAGCTCAAAGAATACTTTCATGCACAAAAAAAAAAAAAAACAATTGTAAATACCATTTGGTTTACCAAATACCATTCAAGTTTTTCTATATCTTCTCTCCCATGTCAGGTCAGGGTGTACATTTACACCGGTGGGAATATACGATACGTATTGCCAGGAAACGTATTAGAGTCAACAGAGCATTATGCAAGCACATTGCCTGCAATATATTCACACTTTGATCTGTGGTAGAAGACTTGCTATTTAAGACAGTATGTCCAGCTATAGGAGGGCTCTAAAATCTGCCAGGGCTGAGCACCTCCGCAAACTTATAGAAAATAATCATAACAATCCTAGATTCTTATTTAACACCATCGCTAAATTAACATATATTTGATCATCTTTGGAACAAAATGTTCCACCGCAAATTAGTAGTGATGACTTCATGAATTTTTTCAGTGATAAAATAGAAGGCTTTAGACAGAAAATAGGAGATATTAAACTTTCTGTACCGCCTTATACATCAGATCCAGTTAACATCATACCGAATCAAAATAACCTACAGTGCTTTAAAATCATAGAACAGGAAGAGCTGGATAAAATTATAAATAGTTCTAAACCAGCTACGTGTATGCTGGACCCAATTCCAACAAAGTTACTGAAAGAATTGCTACCTGTTATAGGAGAACCTCTTCTTCACGTTATCAACTCTTCTTTATCTTTAGGCCATGTTCCAAATCCTTACAAGTTAGCTGTTATTAAGCCTATTATTAAGAAACCACAACTGGACCCCAGCAACTTAGCTAATTATAGGCCTATTTCAAATCTTCCATTTATAGCTAAAATACTAGAAAAAGTTGTTTCTGCTCAATTATGCTCCTTTCTGCAGACAAACAATGTTTTTGAAGTGTTTCAGTCAGGTTTCAGAGCTCATCACAGTACAGAAACTGCATTAGTGAAAATAACCAACGATTTACTCTTAGCTGCTGACCAAGGGTGCATCTCGCTATTAGTTCTACTCAATCTTAGTGCGGCATTTGACACTATTGACCATGGTATCCTTATTAATCGCTTAAAGTCTACAGGTGTCCAGGGACAGGCTCTACAATGGTTTAAGTCATACTTAGCTGACCGTTACCAGTTTGTGAATATTAATGGACAACCTTCACAAATCAGCCCAGTAAAATACGGGGTGCCTCAAGGATCAGTTTTAGGCCCTTTGCTGTTTACAATATACATGCTATCCCTGGGAGACATTATTAGAAGACATGGGATCAGCTTTCACTGCTATGCAGATGATACTCAATTATATATTTCAACTAAACCTGACGAGACGTCTAATCTGTCCAAGCTAACTGAGTGTATTAAAGATGTTAAAGACTGGATGACCAACAATTATCTTCTCTTAAACTCAGACAAAACAGAATTATTACTTATTGGCCTAAATCCTGTACACAGCAGATCTCACAACTCGACCTACAATTACAGAGATACAAAGTTAGCGCTAGCTCTACTATAAAAGATCTGGGTGCCATATTAGACAGCAATTTAACTTTTAAAAATCATATATCCCATGTCACAAAAACTGCTTTCTTTCATCTGAGAAATATTGGTGAGTTACGAAGTATGCTATCCATCTCAGATGCAGAAAAGCTAGTCCATGCTTTTATGACTTCTAGGCTGGACTACTGTAATGCACTGTTTGCTGGCTGCCCAGCATCCTCTATTAACAAACTTCAATTAGTACAAAATGCAGCTGCCATAGTTCCTACCAGGTCTAGAAAATTTGATCACATCACCCCAATTTTATCCTCCTTACACTGGCTGCCTGTTAAGTTTCGTATTGAATTTAAAATATTGCTGTTTACATATAAAGCTTTAAATAATCTAGCTCCTGTTTATCTAACCAACCTTCTGTCTCGCTACAATCCAACTCGCTCTTTAATGTCTCAAAACTTAGGGCTTCTGGTAGCACCTAGAATAGCAAAGTCGAGTAAAGGAGGTCGAGCCTTCTCATTTATAGCTCCTAAACTCTGGAATAGCCTTCCTGATAACGTCAGAGGCTCAGACACACTCTCCCAATTCAAAACTAGATTAAAGACCTATCTGTTTAGTAAAGCATACACTTAGTGCACCACTTAGCGGGCTTCCACACAGGTTTCTGCACCATGTTTATATACACTATGAACAGCAGCTACGCTAATTATTCTCTTTATTCTCCATTTCCACCTAAGGATTTTCTTCCCGAGGCCCTCAGACTATGCAGAGTCACTGATGCGATCCAAGACCAACGACGAGATGATCCCAAGGTTTCCATATCCTGGACCAGGCCGTATCTTGAGCAGCTACTGTGGTGGTCATGGAGGAGTGGATAACATGAGACTGATTCCTGTGACACTCCAGGGACAGACAAGTCTTCGCTGAAGCCAGCTTCCAGCCTCCGCCGCTGAGACTGCAGCTCTGCACAAGACGTTTGACCAGCGGAGAAATTAAAATGGTCGTGCCCAGCTGAGTCTGGTTTCTCTCAAGGTTTTTTTTCTTCACTTTCGCCATTTAGTGAAGTTTTTTCCCTCTCCGCTGTCGCTACTGGCTTGCATGGTTCGGGATCTGTAGAGCTGCGCATCGTTGGATTTGCTCTTCAGTGTTTGAACTCTCAGTAGTCATTTTAAACCACATTGAACTGAGCTAAACTGAACTGAACTTAAACACTAAAATCTGAACTACACTGTTCCAATTTACTATGACCTTTTATGTGAAGCTGCTTTGACACAATCTACATTGTAAAAGCGCTATACAAATAAAGGTGAATTGAATTGAATTGAATTGAATTACTACTTTTAATGCACAACAGTATTCTAGGAGCTTTGTATAAATTCAGTTGACCCGCTGACGTTGCATGTGCTGTAATGTTTTAACAATGTTTTGGTTTCTTTTCTGGATTTTGAATGTCTATAGAGGATTACAGAGCTCT
The DNA here is from genome assembly GCF_903798145.1 of Danio aesculapii. Lineage (NCBI taxonomy): Eukaryota > Metazoa > Chordata > Actinopteri > Cypriniformes > Danionidae > Danio > Danio aesculapii. The sequence goes on along the minus strand of NC_079437.1, from coordinate 52,598,685 downwards.
TTGATTTTGTCTAAAGTATCTTCATCTGTGTTCCGAAGATGAATAAAGGTCTCAAAGGTCTCAGAAATGGCATGATGGTGATGGTGATTACATACTTTTCATTTTTGGATGAACTAACTCTTTAACTGATTGATTTAAAGATTTATTATTTCTTTACCCATTTATTACGAGAGTCTACTCTGATTAGTGAGCTCTGATTGGCCCTGTTGTGAATGATCCACCAATCACTAGCTTGTTGGAAAACAAATGGAAATTGCCATATCTGAATATAAATTTTGCATAAACCACAAGTTCTTTTTCTTTTGGCTTAGTCCATACAGCGGAATGACCACCAACTTATCCAGCATATATTTTACACAGCGGATGCCTTTCCAGCTGCAACCCAGTACTGGAAAACATCCATATGAAACAGAACACTGACTAGAAGGTGAAGTTTTACTTTAGCACTCCTACTCAGAATCAAAGTGGTGTCAAGTTTGGATCCTTTTACCGACAGCAAAATTAACAAATCTTTTTTTTTGTTTTTTTGCCCAAATTATTTAATTTATTTTAGCAAAACAAAATGAAAATGTTGTGTTCCCTAATGCATAATTCACCAACACATGCAAATGCCGGCATCTCGAAAATGAATACAACTACTATGCTGTAAAAAGCAAATGACAACCCAGCAAACAATTTTGTGTTTAATAGACATCTAATAGACATCTAAACATAGACAGCTTGGCTAAAACATGGCTAAACTTGGGCTGTATAAAATAAGAATAGGCCAAAACTAGACTAGTGGTCAAATAAACAGATTAGACAGACTTTATATGTGTAGTCATTGATTTCTGTTTATTTGATGACTGGTCTAGCTTTGGCCTATTCTTAGACTTATATTAGATTGATTGATTTTCATTGACAGCCCAAATTTAGCCTTCTTTTAACCAAGAGGACTATATTTAGACATCTATTACACATATTTTAAAAAACAGAAAATGCTTGCTGGGAAGAAACAGTAAAGCTTAATTAATCACATCACCAGGCTATGCCGTCTGTTTGCTCAGCTCAAGGTCTGAATCATTTGTTGGTTATTTTGTCATGTCACATTCCCATAAACTAAATCTTTGTGATCTGTACTGCTCCGGAAACAGAAGAGTTAATCTCTTGAGTTCCCAGGTTTTAGTCTTTCATTCATCAAATGTCAGACTCAGCACCATAAGAGATCAGAAATGATTGGTTCACCTTACATAGATAAAGTTTAAACTCTTTATTACCACATTTAAAAATTTGGAAAGAACTGCCATGACAGAAATTCACACATTTACAGTATAAAGTGTAAGAAATAAAGCTAGAGTTTAAGACCAGAAATGTATCCTATTAATGTAAGATGAAATACTAAATTTAGGGTGTTGTCAGGTAATGAAATGATGATTGAAAACCAAGGATTCGAGAGCTGAAGTAGGTGTATTTGAATTTATGCATCGCTGTGCAGACCAATCTAAATTTGATTTGAAGCAGCGCAAGCTGGTAAGACATTTTATCAGACTTAAAGAACAGACGCCACATCATTGTCACGTGTGGCATCAAAGTACCATGATGACAGTCCCAGAGAAACTGAACAGTTTTTTTTTTCAAAGCTGCTACATGAGCTTTGATGCTGACACAGATATTTCATGATTGGTGATATTCATCAAGTGACTATGATCACGTGTTTCAGGTTTATTCAAAAACTTAAGCTAATACTAGAAACATGCTAGCAACAAGCTAATTTGTACCAACATGTGCCATGTCAATAAATCATATCTATCTATCTATCTGTCTGTCCGTCCGTCCGTCCGTCCATCCATCCATTATTAGTTGTTAGGTTAATTTTGTACCTTTTCCATAGAGACTAATTACTGTATTTAGCCACAGTTCCACACAATTCCTTCATGTTGTCCAACACAAATCGATGTAAACTTGAATTGTTTTTTTAATTTAAGTGGATTGAACACACAAAAATTACAGTTTTCCTCAGTCGCTTTGGTGCATTTCTCACAACACTATTTATATTTGCACAACAGTTAATGCATTTCTCAAACAATTAATCATTTGTGTACATCATAGTAGCAGTTTCTCCATCCTGTTGAATTGCAAATGCTTTTGGACATGCATCAATTGCTTTCATTCAACTCTCTGCTGTTTTATAACATTATCATTTACTTATGTTATGTCAGTCAAAATTAACTAAACTTGTGACTGCTGAATAGTCATTCCATATCAAACTAATAGTCCTCATTTCATTACTTGAGTCATTGCATACAAAAATGTTGAACTAGTTAACAAAATCTGTCAAGCAAATATTATAAAACTTTTTAAATCTTTTTTTTTTCCTGAAAATATCTTCTAAATTGAACAATTTCAAGTATGATTTACAGACCTACGTATGTTGTAGGTTCAGTTCCAATATGTACTGCAATATTGTTTACAGTTGTGCACAGCTCTACCCAAAGGAAGTTTATATTTGTTGTAAATAAGTGTGTATTTATTCTTTTGCACAATGCGGTCAATAAATTTGAATTTCAAAGAGCAAATGCAGTAAAAATGTGAAACATATATATTCTGTGTCTTGAACTCAGATACCTCACTAAATACAGTGATGTCTAACTTTATTGTAGCTTTCAAATGGCTGTGCAAATAATATAATATAATATAATATAATATAATATAATATAATATAATATAATATAATAAAGTATAGTGCTGTCTTGAGCATTTTCAGGAAGTGTTACCAAAATCTGAATTTTTTGCATTGGAAATAATTTACATCATAATGAAAACAGGACAAAGCCATTTGACTATCTTGTTCATAAACAATGGTGTCAGGACTTTTCATCTTGATGACACTGACACTTTCCTTGACATCAATACTTGCTTTTGAGGAATGAGCTATCCATTATGAGCAAGTGACACACTTTTGCAGGTTGTCAACGAGGTTTTGCAATTTGTACTAATTGTTCTGAGAAATGCATTAACTGTTGTGCAAATGTAAATAGTAGTGTTAAGAGAAATGCATCAATGCGACTGAGAAAAAAAAAACTCAAGAGTTTTGTTGATTGTTTTAAATAAGTAGTTTGAAAAAGCAGCAAAAAATATTTTTTAAGTGTATTTAAATATATATGCACTCACACACACACACACATATATTTTAAATAGTCGTCCAGATTTTTAATGTAATGTGGTCATCATTTATCACACCATGAGGTCTGACATGACTACAGCAAACTACGAGATCCCAAGATGTCTGCTTTGTCTGCTTTGTTTACAGCTCCAGCCTCGACTATCCTTGGTCAACCTCATTGATTGCTGACTGCAGCAATCTTTTAAAAACAATCAGATGAGGTGATTTGTACTACAAGCCCCATCTTTCATGTGGATATGTACAAGTAGAACGTATATTTGACACACAACCAAAAGTATGCTAACATAATTTAGATTCGCCATATATGTAGACAATGCCATCTTTTGTATTAGTCACCTAAAACATGCAATAAAACGTACCCTTTTTACATTTGGCAAAAAAATGTAGGCTATGACAAGTATTTACAGTGAGCCTGCGTCTATAATTTTAGGCCTTATTAACTGGATTGATGTTCATTTAAGAGATGGACCACAATATGGTTCTTCTCACTGCACAATAATCAGGATTTGAACCTGCATTTCCAATGCAATCTCACAGGAATTTATAACTTTTTGATTTAGTGGCTAATTCATATGAATTTGTACAATTTCATTCGTACAATTTAGTATGATTTGTTTATCCACCAATGACGGTAGGGTTTAGGGAGGGGGTTGGGGGCCACGCCTCCTTTAAAAAATTACATTTTCATACAAATTAGCCCCTAAACTGCAAAACATAAAAATATATAGTTACGTTTTCTCATGAGATCAGGCTTGCATCTCTGACATTGATAGCATGCATGCAAACACAGCAGTCAACTAAACTGCGGGCTTCTAATGACTTTTGTATTTGGTTTTGGAGTATTTGAAGCTGTTTTCATGTTATAATTGTGATAACTGCATATATTTTATCGCTGCTTGACATTGCAGCCTGTCATTATCAATGCAAAATGTATTTAAACAAACTTCAATACATATGAAAGTGATGGTGTATTTAACAAATGCTCAGCAGTTTTTGAAATGGTTAGTGTGTTACGCACTGACAAACAGCCTTGCACATGAAGTACGGTGATCTGAATCTCAATTCATTCATTTATTAATTCATTCATTTTCCTTTGGCTTAATCTCTTTATTAATAAGGGGTCATTAAAGCAGAATAAACAGCCAACTTGTCCAGCATATGTTTTACAGAGCGGATGTCCTTCCAGTTGCAACCCATAATGGGAAACACCCATAGACACTCAGTCACACACATACACTACGGCCAATTTAGTTTATTTAATTCACCTATAGTGCATGTCTTTAGACTGTGGGGGAACTGGAGCACCCAGTGGAAACCCACGCCAAACGGGGAGAACATGCAAACTCCACACAGAAATGCCAACTGATCTAACTGGGATTTGAACCCCGATTTGAACACTGAGCCACCCTGTCACCCCTTAATCAATTCAATATTAATCAATTATAATCAATACATTATGTAATTCTTTACTCCATGGAGCTTCATCAGTCTTTGCTTATTCTGTTTGTTCTGACAGAGAATGTAAGTGGTGGGAATTTTTGTGCAAATGAGAAATGAAAATGTGGATGATTCATGTTGCATATATTGTCACGAGTGGGAATTTTCTTTCTGCATGTGCATGTATACAACAACTGTAACAATTGTCTTGCCTGTCAAGAGTTGGAAGGGATCACAGTCTACATTTTTTCATCGCCACAGAGACACGGTGAGCCTTTACACCAGCTTTAGTTCCATTTTCTACTCTTTAAAGTAAATTTCTGGGAGAGGAAGTCGGGTAGGGTTTGGAGGAAGGAACAGGATGTATATTATGGCAGAAGAATGGCAGAGCAATTACAACTTTATCTCAGGGACTGGAATTCACACACTGGGCAGGCCTGTGATAGTGAAATGTGAACTTTTCAATGTACTGAGGCGCTAAGATCTAAAGTAATATGCTGATTAGTGACATTGATATTATGACCTTATATGTAGTGTGAGCCTCATGCAGTTTTAAATTCTAATTCTAGATTGACCTTTTCATTTTTATCTTTTTATTCAACTCAATGGTTAAGCTTTTATAAGAGAAGATGAATTAGCCCCATGCCCCATGGATATCACAGTTTCAGACCAAACACCCTCAGAAGAAATTATTACTCTTGTGAAGTTATTTTCACCATTAAATTTAACACTTGTTGATTACATTCAGATTACATCTTATGCATTTTGCCATTTTGGGGCTTTAGGGGCATTGAGGGGTTGAGGTTTGATGTTTGAGGTTGAACTGACATCATCAGAGCACTGAGGTTCCAAAGCAGAAGGAAATGGTCAAATTTTGATTAAATATTACCAACTGTTACTGTTATTTTTTCTTCTTCAGCGAATAAACTTGCACTGATTATTCGTTCACATTATTACTAATGAATTGTGTAATCGAATACATAAATGTTGATTTCATGCTGACTTTAAAAAGCAAACTTTCATGGATTTTTTTTTTAGTTATACAGTACCATTTTTGTCTTTTTATAATTTATAAAAATGTGATTTTGTGAAAATGATAACATTTAATTAGTTTACAAGTACATGGCTTAAAAGAAAATGTGATCATGATTTACTCTTTTTTCTTAAACTTATTTAACTTGTATCGCAAAATAACCATTTTAGCAAAACCATTTTAAAACCATTCAAAACCATTTTAGCCAATACAGACATTGCAACATTATGTGTTATTGTTTTTTCTTCAGATCTTGGAAACAAGTTTGTGCATATATATATTTATATATATTCGAACTTTAATATTTCATGACATGAAAGTTTCAATATACACAACTCAGCCAAAAAAAGCTTTGAAAAAAGCGACAAAAAAGGTTACATTTACATTTTGGTCATGTAAGATAATAACTTATTTAAATTTTTATTTACAACTTACAGTTAAAGAGTCCTTCTTATGGGTGTTTAAAATTCCCTTCTATACAGTGTATAACACAGCACTAAGTGAATGAAAACATCCAGCTGAGGTTTAAATCTGAAAGTCCACAATGTTTAAAACTATTAATTCTTTATCTAAATAGTCGACTCAGAATCGAATAAATGACTTGTATTGGGTCCGGATCTTTTGCTTGAATGCATCGACGTCGATCATCAAAATATGAACCAAATATGAAGTACTGAATTCGGTAAAATGTGAATGTGCCTCTCCCTTCAGACACTAGCAGAGCGAGAGGGATCACGGGACTGATCATGACATGATATTGACGATCACTGACAGATGGTGATTTGGCTGTGGTGAATAAAGGGTTAAAGTTCATTTTCACAACAATACCACAGTATAGCCAACCTAGAGCTGTGTTTGTTCCTGTCATTTTTCAGATGATTGATACAATAACCTACACAGCAGGATTTGTCGGCCGTTTGCTATTGAAGGAAGGAGCAACAGAGACTATTATGTATGGGACTTTGTTTCAGCTCATATGTACCAGGTTTTTCTTCCTCCAGATCATAACATGTAAGAGTAATTAAAATTGTTGCCTCTTTTTGCATAAATTGTTAAATATGTGTTTAATTGTGTGTTGTAAGTTGTAATCGCTCCATGCGGCGTGTAATCATGTATCTGTATATCAGTGCTTGTTCGGTATCTCTCAGGTTAAATGTGTTTAGGGCTGTTCATATATTGTGTCCAAATCCACGTTGAAAATGTGGCACGTGCTTCCTCCTTTACCAATTAAAATTAGTTTCTGAACTCGCGATACTCTGGCATTTGTCTTTGCTATGGCCACCATCAGTTGCTCCTGCACACGTGCGGCATGGTCAATTTTTAAAATAGTTCAACTTCTGCAACTGTGTGGATTAATACTGAATGTGTGTCGTTGTTATTACTTAGGGTTAGGGTTAAGCATAGAGTCATATGCTGTTTAACTGCATTGCTTTAATGCATTCCTGCACTGGGCTCTCACTTACTCTGTGCTACTTTATTACAATGGTGGGCATTTCTCTCTGTCTTGAGCTGAACCCAGTTGACCAGTCACAACACACACAACAGATTAGCCTCGCCCTAAGGAGTGGTTTGGGAACAAATGAATCTCTGAATGAATCATATAGGAGTCGTTGGGATAATTATGTAAAAATAAATGCATATTATAAGACAATGAAAGTGTTTTTTAACCTTGCATGCATATCAGCCTGTTGTTGGAGACCCCCAAAACCAAAATATTTCCTTTTTTAATGCAAAATAGGAGCTCTTTAACTTTAACTTGCAAACTCAAAGAGATTCAAAAATATTGAAATTAACCTTTTAAAAACACCCAAATGGAAATGTGCAGTATTATTGTGAACATTAACTTCTTTACTGCTTTAATAATTGAAATGACTTCCTGTGCCTTAAGCTATCATCAGCATGTCAAGATTCATGGAAGCACCTTTATTCTCATGCGAAGCCCTTTTTCATTACAGAGGCTCTTTTGTGGGCCCCTGTTTGATTGGATGGTCTCTGTGCTGCCGTAATCCCTCTTGTTCTGCATGTTTCCATAGAGAGCGGAGGAGCAGAAGCCGTTGCCATCTCTCATCCCCATTGTTCGGCCAGATCCACAAGGCTGCGTCTCTGTCTCCCGCTGAGAATTTGTCACTTCCACTGCTTTGGCGGCCACTCTCAGCCTGACTAGTGTCTGTTTACATAATGTCAGATCTCTCTCCTCCAACAACCTACATTCTCCTGAGTGGCTGTTATCGGTTTCTGCGATATTTCCAGCGCAACGCTTTCCAGCTTCACGGTACATTCAGATCTCTTTGAAGAGAGAGACGCTGGCTGTGAATAGGAAATCATTTGTGCCACCAATGAACATTTAAGAATGGTAATTTCATCTATTGAAAAGAACAGATCCTTAATTGCTTTTATGGTCTGTCTGTACGTTTAGTAGCCAATAATAGATCTGTTCAAGACTCCATCTAAGAGAAAAGCCAAAGGAACTGTTTCTCATATCATTCAACTGGACTGTCAAAAGTATTAGGGTGCTATCCAAATTTAGATGAAGCATGTGAAGAACATGGTAAATGACGTGCACTTTTTCCTGTAGTCCTCCTGCTTTTAATAGACTGTCAACAATTCCTTCTAAAGCTATTTCAAAGAACAGTTTTTGCTGTTGCCACGGCAACCTCAAAATCTATAAACTCTCCGGCATATTTTCCAAGCTGAGCGGTGCAATTCCCCACCCCAGATAGTTTCCTCTCATCACTGGATGCGTCGTGCTGTGTCTTTTTTATGGTGTGCAAGGGTCTTTCCTTTGTATGTTTTACACGTAAGTGTGTGACGGAAGCACAGTCCACTTATAGCCCACGGTGTGGCCGTGGTACAGAAAAAAGGACGTACTATAACTGTGTTCACATTCACTGCCAGCTACTCCATGAGAAACAAGTCTCAATATTGTTTCGTTTTTGAGAACACCTTGTTTGTCATGCAACAGTCATTATTAACAGTCACACCTATTTTAATGCGCATTTTGGATATCCGCAAAAAAAAAAAAATAATAATCGGTTCATGGAAATGGTAAGATGCACATAAAATAAAATTTAAAAGAATGTATGCGCATAACTCAGTAGGATAAACTTTTTATTCGATAAGAAAAGATGCTTACTCTGAAAAAAGTGTTGCATGCAAAACTGTTGCAAACAATTTATTTGTGTTGAATATAAACAAATAAATTAAATTGAGCAATGTTTAACTTAAAATGTTGTTTTACTTCGGCAAAACAAAATGAAAAAGCAATGGCAAAAGCAAGCAAAAAGAGAAACTTTGAACAGAATGTGAATTGGAGGTGCTCCTTTCGGTGGTAGACTGGAGATGAACTGTTATTTGCAAGTTTGTCCTCCAGAATTAATAGCAAAACAAAAAATTAGAGTGGGAGAATTTAGCTGACGTGGTTAACGCAGTGGTGTCTGAACATCGCACTGTGAAGGAATTAAAAAAGAAATAGTTCGATGTAAAGGTGTAAAATTTTGTAGCGTCCTGTTTGATTGACAGTGATAAAATAACTTAAGAGAGCGAGTTTCAGCAGTGAGAGTGGTGTAGCTCGTAAAACGCATGGTACCATGTTTTGACACTATCAATCATGAACTTGGTTCGAATCTAGCGTCTGATGATCTCAATCTTCTTTTTTCCCCATTACATATCAGATTTTGTATACACTTCATCACGAGGAAGACGAGTAGGAATCATTAATAAATGTGTGTATTGTGTTAAGCGCATTTGAGCATCGCATATTATTTGCACATTTATTGAATGGAAATGTTTCCGATTCACGTATGCAAATTCGTCTTGGCACTTTTATAGCAATGTGCAGTCGATCGCTCCGATTACACTGGGAAAACTGGCGACCACTGCAAATTGCACTTTAATGTTTGGCTGGCCAACTGTATGTTATGGAAACCTTATATATCTGCTGGACATGCGGATGATCCCGTCCCATACAGCTGCCATTGCATGGCTCAAAGATACTTTGTAGTGTGCAATTTAACACAATTGTCTCTAGGAGGCGGCAATGGAAAAAAACAAACACACACAAGAAATGCACGTAGGCCAGACATGAAGTTGGCATGGACCAACGCACACTCTCACGCTCATCGTGAAATCTGCCGTACACAAAGTTTTTGTGCGTGCACAGCGTCGATACATGAGGCCCCAGGTGCCTCGCATTCTAACTGCCTTCTGCTTCATGAATTTCTGACAGACGCTCTGAGAACTTGCAGTTGAAAAAAATCTAATATATGCAGAAAAACACCTGATGTCATGCACTCCAGTACCAAGACTGCTGATACAGTGGTTACCTAGAAACATAAAAAGCGCAGTGCACTGCTTATTTCTAAAGTCAACAAAAAGCAGTGCAGTGCCTCTCACAATCGGCCCCTTAACCCTGTCAGTGAAACCAGGTCTTAATGTCTTATAGTTAGTCCACCTTGTGAGCACTTTGTTGTGTATTATTCTCTCTGCGATGACAAAGCGATCACAGATGACATAAAACCTTGTTGTAGTGTGAGTACAACAGTGATTAAGGTGGTTTTACTGTTCTGTAAGACTTGTTTTAGTAAAGTCTTTGCTTAGTTATTCAATTAAAAAACATCCTATCAGCAGACGCAGTGACTGGCAGAAGCTGTCTGGTCCTCCCTCTGGGCTCCTGTTGTAAAACATGATTGTATCACAGAGGGAGCAAACAATTAATCCCTTCCTCCCCTGAGCATTGACATGTATCTCACCTCAGAGCATGAGGAGGCAGGGAGCGTCGCCCCTAGAGGTGATTTTTATCTGTCTAATCCTCCCTCTCTGTTTCTATTAAAGGCAAACTTTCAGACGCTTAAAGGCTTAATCCTTCAAAGGTGTCATGAAGAGGTGATAGGACTTCCATCTAACTTTGTCTTCTGCGTTTTCATGGTCTGGACTCGCCCTCCTACACATCTGAACTCGTCCTTTATGATTTGGTTTGCCCTCCTCTTCACATCTCACACTGGTAATCCATCAGTGTTGCTGTGTTTCAATGGACGGATTAAATGCTCCCAAGTGGGAGATTGTGGATAATTGGTAGAGGCCACTTCGCAACAAAAACTCCCTTACCGTGGCAGAGACATGGAAAAAGATTGCATTTATTTTTCAGATATCCCTTCTGTGATTCAAAAAGATTTTTCTAATATATAGATTTTGTGAATATGTTGTCAGTAACACTAAAACAGAATTCTCTAAGTTCTAGTATGTTCATTGTGGTCATTAAATTTAATTAATTGTTTGTTGCATCATATAAACATTCATAGCTTCTATTGTGATTTTAAAATTAAGGTTTTAAAGTTTTTTTCATCACATTTTATAAGGTATTTCCCTAAAAATGTGATCTCATTTATAAAATAGTCTATGATTGTGTACAAGTTACTAGATTTAATCCATAAATGAAAAAGATATTTTGATTAGGAAAAAAGTGACCCTCTCAAAGACACAATAATTACATTCAATTCATGAATCTTGTCACATAACCTAATAAACTGTTTTTACGAATCACTCTGAACAAATAGCTTAGTTTGTGAAAGATCAGACAGTAGAAACTGTACACTTAGAGAAGCTGCATGAAGTTAAGAAGCTCTATGGTTAATGACAATGATTTATATGATCCTGTCAGAGCAAATCTCCAGTAAACCATTCACTGATTCAGATGATCCACTCAGAGCGAGTCTAATGATTTACTTCATTTATAAAAAAATCTGTTAAAATCTCTCAGCTCTATTGCCTCATTGTGGAAGTGTTTCGGCTCTTGTGATTGACTGTACAAATTTTCAAGGGCCACGAACCCTCAATGTGGATACATTTCTGCATTGCGCAAATTATGTAGCCAGAGGTACTGTATGTCTGGCGGCGTTTTGTCCTTTAAATGATTGCTACAGGGCGGACGCTGACAATGGCTTCTGTTCTTTTTCACACTATCGTTAACCACTTACCTCAGTGTGGATGCCTTTTCTGGTGTTACTAAATGGCTCTTTTCCACTGACTGGTACGGTACGGTTCTGGGTCGGTACGGGTTACCTTTATTAGGCTTGCGTTTCCACTACCAAGGGTACCCTTTTGGTGGGCGTGGTGTATGACAGAAAGTTTCAGTCGATGTCATTCTCGCTCGAATAAATGCCTACAGTAAAGATGTATGGGTCGCTTACATATCATATGAGAAGCACTTCTCACAAAACAAAGGCTTCATATACATAAATACTTCTGTATAATGTTTATTATCAACTTATTTATAAACAAGATTTGATTATAACTACAGATCAATGACAGTGCGAAATAGCCTACTGCAATGTCTGTAATTATATAACATAAATAAATAAATGCAACATATATGAGCACATACAGACTCTTAACGTCTCTAATATGATACCAGCTACAGAAGACCTACACACAACAGACATTTAGTCCTTATTTAGGTTAAAAAAAAAAAAACAACACAAAACATATCCCACAGTTCTTTTTGGCATTGTATGCTCGTGGTGGCCGGGTTTAGCCCCATAGAGCCCGGCCGGGCTCTGCCCGAAGGAGCGACGTGAGCCCATCCTCCTGCAGGCCCGCCACCTGCAGGGGGAGCCGTAAGCGGCCGGTGCATTGTAGAACAGGTGGTGATCGAAGGTTAGCACCACGACAACCCTATTGTTAGGCACAGTAGTTTCATTCGCAGGGTGGCAGGGCGCACCCTTATAGATAGGATGAGGAGCTCTGTCATCCGGGAAGAGCTTGGAGTAAAGCTGCTGCTCCTCCACATTGAGAGAAGTCAGCTGAGGTGGCTCGGGTGATCTGTCTGGATGCCTTATAGATGCCTACCTAGGAAGGTGTTCCAGGCATGTCCCACTGGGAGGAGACCTTTGGGAAGACCCAGGACATGCTGGAGGGACTATGTCTCTCGGCTGGCCTGTGAATGTCTCGGGATCCCCCCGGAGGAGCTGGAGGAAGTGTCTGGGGTGAGGGAAGTCTGGGGTTCTCTCATAAGACTGAATGAATTTAACCTTGTAAAAATAGATTCCGGAACTTCTAGAGTACCCAAACATTTGCACAGTGCCATAATAATGTTTTTATTTCTTTATTTATTTTTCAATTTATGGGATAAGAGGTAACTATGCATCAATGTTTGCTGAACATATTGTGCATGTTTTCCATTTCCAAGAGAGACTGTGTTAACATCTTTTCAATTAAAAAAATATATATTTTTCAAAGGGTGGCTAAACCTTTGTATAAGACTGTATTTTGGAAGTCTTTCTTATCTGACTCATTTCAGGTTTTGGAGTAATGTTCAATTTACCTTTATTTGTATAGCGCTTATACAATGTAGATTGTGTCAAAGCAGCTTCACATAAAAGGTCACAGTAAATAGGAACAGTGTAGTTCAGTTTGTAGTGTTTAAGTTCAGTTCAGTTGAGCTCAGTTCACTGTGGTTTAATAATCACTACTGAGAGTCCAAATATTGAAGGGCAAATCCAACGATGCGGAGCTCTACAGATCCCGAACCATGCAAGCCAGTGGCGACAGCGGAGATGTTCTGATGTGTTGATTCAGGTGTGTTTGATTAGAAAGAGTTTGAAAATGTATACTGTTGGTGTGCCTTCAGGAGCAGGCTTGGAAAACACTGAATTAGAGACTCATGACAGTTCAGCATTATAAGTAATAATATTGTCGATGAATCTAAGAAACTAAAGAACAATATTGCGTCTTCTAATTTTCTGAACTAAAACAGGAACACAAAGTTGCAGAGGGCAGGTTCTTGTGCAAGTTTGCAGAGTTTGTCCCTGAAGATCGCCGCAGGATGTGAGTGAGCTCAGATGGAATGATAGATGTCACTCAGGAATGCCAAGTACATGCGCTGGGAACTTCAGCATATGTGTTAAATGGAGCAGAACGTTCATCTCTGTCTGAATCACACACCGGGCCGCATGACTGCTCAGCGGGTGGCAGAGGTGATCAGCCATGTGGAGGCTGGGGAGAGAGTCACTTGGGATGCATTCAAAGGATCCCACTTCCCAGATGACACGGTCTGCATGTGTGCCTGAATATATATGTCTATACGTGTATATATATTGTATCCTTATGTTGTGGGGACCAAACATCAACAGGAAGTATAGCAATACCAGTCATTTTTGACCTTGTGGGGACATCTGTTTGGTTCACACGAGGAAAATGGCTCATAAATTTTGAAAATGTATAAATGATGATTGTTTCCTGTGAAAGTTGGGTTTAGGGGTAGGGTTGCTGTATGGGGATAGAATATACAGTTTGTACACTATAACAATTATTATGTCAATGGGAAGTCCCGATAAAGATGTACAAGTGTGTGTGTGCGCACTGGTTTTGATGGTAATAGTTCACAACTACTGTATTTTAATCTAAATGACCAGTTAAATCATTAAAAATGTAAATGGCTTGACTTGCTTGCGTCTCACAAAAATTTACTTGACTTGCTTGACACTTCAACGTTAAGATTCAAGACTTGTTACTTGTGCATGTTTCTCCTGTTTCGGGTGGTTTATGAGGACATGTTTTATGTTCTTGTAATTAAGGATTATACAATCATACTTAATGTGGTCTTTTGACATTCAAAATTAGCCAGAGTTAACGAGGTAAGCAACGAGGTAAGTCAATATATAAACATTTTATTTGAATAAGTGAATAAGGATGGTAGGTAAACAGAGTTTGTGAAAAATATGAATATCCAGATGATGACTTGAATCACAGAAAAGACTTGGAAACTGAAACACAAAGAATCACACACAGGGACCAGACGGGGAACCCAGAGAGACCAACCCTAAGAGGCAGATGTAGACACTGGAGACAAGGAGAGGTAAGTAACTAGGATTAGTGGCACCTGCAGTCGTACGGCTGTACGCACTGCGCGTACCTACTATGAGAGGGCGGAAATTAATGCCGCTTTTTTATTTATTTATTTGTTTATTTATTTATTTATTACATAATTTAAATTGATTATTAAACAATATACACTACAATAAATTGACGAAGCAAGAAAGAATGTCAACAAATAAAGGTGTGCGTATGTGTGTTTTAAAGCGTGTATGTACTTGCATGGTGGAAGATGGGTAAAGAAATCTATTGGCTTTAGTTTTGCTGGCGGTTTTTCCGCACACTAAAAATTACAATTCAGATAGCTATTATTCAAAATGAGTAAACACTCTTTAAAACAGATAAACTTTATTGAGACATTTGACAAAAGGCCTAAAACTTATGAGACATACTGATCCCCCACACAGAGTGGAGACCGCAGTCTCATCAGCACCTGAGCTGGGAAAACTGTCTCTTTCATCAGACAGAGCAGATCCAGCTGTTGCACAGCCTCCTCGCATTGAACGGCTACAATTCAAGGTGGTCTGACTGTGACAGGTTTAGGGGTAACCTAGATTTAGGCTATATAATTGGACTTTTTTTTGCAATATAAAATACATTACAGCTATGAAGCATCCTGGTAAACCATCAATACAGTACCAACATGTGTATGCGGTTCTAAATGTGCATGTCTCTGAGAAATCTTTGAGAAGTGTTGCATTTGTCACAGGCAGCAGGTATCTCTTTCTTATTCATCTCAATAGTGGTTGTTTAGTTGCCGCAAGACCTTTTGAAAATGTGGGATTTACAATTACTTTTTTATTTCATTTATTTAGCAGATGCTTTTTTTCCACAGTGAGTGAAGAATAAAAGGACATAGGCAATCAGAATAACATGAAAGCAACAGTCTGTTTGTACGTGTTATGACAAGCCTAAACAACAGAAAGAAAGGATTGCCTAGAATGCGCTAGCAATAGCAGGTTAGTTTGACCCCAAAAAAGATTTCTAGTTTTAACAGTTTCTTAAAAGTGGCCTGAGACCCAGCTGCTTGAACTGAGACTTGAGCAAATCATTCCACTAAAAGGGAACAGTCAATGTAAAGGTCTGTCAAACAAGAAAGAGAGTGCATATGTCTGAACTATAGTTGAAGTACTAGGGTGCAGAGCCACTGGTTGGATGGTACGTAAATGTTAGTGTCCTCATTTTGAAGCGAGCAGTTATTGGCAGCCAGTGTAAATTGATGAACAGTGGTGCAATGCCCACTTTTTGGCTTAAAAATCCTGTCACTGCCTTTGGTTTTGATAGTCAGGTTTGTGAGTACTTGATTAAATTGTTTTGGGAGAGTCTGAATGTTGCCACCCTCCATCCACTCCTAACATTTATTAATCTACTATTCATGATTAATTAAAAAAAAACACATACTGTAGTGTAGGCCAGTGGTTCCCAAAGTGAGGGTTGGGACCCACTGGGGGTTGCTTGGTGATTTCCAAAAATATCATATACGTTATTAAACTATTAGAATTACCATATTTTATCCATAATCTACAGAGGATAAAAATAGTATTTAAAAAGTACATAAAAACAAAACATGCAAATAAAAAGCCATCAGCCTTTCAATTCTTTTTCCCATTGGATAGCGTCCCCTGGAGTATTACGCTAGATTAATGACACAGCAATTGTGTTAGTTAGGCACAATGTTATACTTTAACATCTTTACGGCACTCACGTACATTAAAAATAAAGGCCACGACTGAACATAGAGGACTTTCTCAAAGTAGTGGTCTCCAAAATTAAACCAAGAACAGTCTTGTGCTGTAAACATTGCCCACTATTGTCATTAAGTGAGGTTAATATTAAATTAAACAACTTAATAATAACTACGCTGTAAAACCCAAAAAGTTAAGGTAACTCCAACCATTTGAGGAAACCATATGCAACAAACCATTTAAGTTCAAAAACGAATCCTAATGAGTACTGTGAACTTAGTCTATTTGAGTAAACAAAGCAATTTGAGCACAGTAAAACCCAATAAATGAAGAGAACTCAAACCAGCTGATTACTGTAAAACCCAATAAGTTAACGCAACTCAAAAAGTTTGAGGAAACCAATTGCTTCAAACCATTTGAGTTAAAAAAAACTAATCTATATGAGTAGAGTTAACTTACCCCATTTAAGTTGAAGTAATGAGGTATTTATTTATTTAAAGTGTCCAAAACTCTTTTCAAATGAGTAGAATGAACTTTAAATATATTTTGAGTTAACTACACTCATTTCATTTGATAAAGTTGACTGTTGGGGTTTTGCAGTGTATAAATATTATATGGTTGTTAGACTTGCATTTTTTGTGTTGTCAATAAGCTTGTTTATATAGTTCCTATTGGTGTGTGTGCACCATTGAGTGCAATGTTTGTATGCTTATAACCACCACAGGGATAGAGTGGGTCGCAAGCCTCTGGAATTGTTATTTTGATGGTCGCTAGCTGAAAGGTTTGGGAACCCTTGTTGAAGGCTAACTGACTGTAGTCACAAAAACTAATTAAAGTGAATCTGAAATCTACCAGTGCAGTGAAAGATTTTTCTCTTTAATCACAAAAAATTCACTGTTATCTAACAAAACACAAATAGAGAGAGAGAAACCCCCACCCCTCGCCTCTTTTTGAGTTGAATTTTTTTGTTAAGCATTTGACTATTTCTTTGAACTTGTGTTACACTTGTTAAATAGTATTTAAAGTATACATATTTAGTTTAGAGCTTTTTATTTTATTGATGTTGTAGATGGTAATTTTATTCTGGTGGTATCAATGTTCATTAAATCTAAGTGACCTATTTGCTTTTTGTTGTTTTTGTTCAAGAAAGTAATTCAAATGAACAACCCTAACTTTTTGGGGAGGCAAATAAATAGGGTTGCCTACACCGCCGAGTGTTACACCGACGAGTGTTATGTGTTTTGTTTGGGTTTTGACATAATCTTTTGTATATATGATAAATTATGCCCAAAAAAGAACTTTAGTACCTTTTAATACTTATGCAGCAAGCTTTTTGTGTGTGCGTGCATGGAAAGCCGTATGTCAGGGGTTTAAACTGAAAAGGCTTTAAAGCACATGCAGATTTTTGGTTTTGTTGTTGTTTTCAGAGTAACAAAGGCACAAGATGTAAAGGCTCACTCTCTTCTGAAAAAAGAGGTGGGAAGCAATCACTTATTTGCATTTAAAGAGAAACGCTTTAAAATCACATTTAATTCCAGTCAGAAAATAACATCTTGCTTTCTGGGAAGTAATTCATGTACAATATAAAAAACATGTACATGTTGCCTGAAACAATTACAGTTGTCAGAATTATTAGCCCCCTGAATTTTATTTTATTTTTAAAATATTTCCCAAATTATGTTTAACAGAACAAGGAAATCTTTACAGTATGTCTGATAATATTTTTTCTTCTGGAGAAAGTCTTATTTGTTTTATTTCAGCTAGAATAAAAGCAGTTTTTAATTTTATAAAAAACATTTTAAGGTCAACATTATTAGCCCCTTTAAGCTATATATTTTTGATAGAAGGATAAAATAAATCAGTTATAAGAAATGAGTTATTAAAACTATTATGTTTAGAAATGTCTTGAAAAAATCTTCTCTCCATTAAACAGAAATTGGGTGAAAAATAAACAGGGGGGCTAATAATTCAGGGGGACTAATAATTCTGAGTTCAACCGTATTTAGTCACAATACAACTTTGAACATAAATGGCAACTATCAGCAGGGGCTAATGGAGCTGTGCTAATAAACACAACACTGACCACTTGGCTCTGGCTGTTTTGGCTCACTTAGTTCAGTAAAGTCTTTGACATGTGACTGATTACATAGATTAGAGGCCATTTAGTCTTGTATAAGTGCAATTTAATGCAAATTAGCTTGTTCTATTTATTTGAATGTGCTCCTCAGTGTTCAAAAAATATCACGATCCTCTTACATATTCAGCGTTATTCATTTCACAGCGTACCTACAGAACATGGTAAATAATAAATATATTAATCTAAAACAAACAAATGCAAGATGTTAAATGCATCTGTGTGGTGCATCTGCTCACATCAGTGGAATATGTATGGGATGGAGCATTCAGCAATCAGCATGTGATTTATTCAGGATGTTTTAAGAAAAGAAAGTTAATGAATGCAACAAATCATCACTCAAAACCTGTTGACACAGATACTGTACTTTTGCCATGTTGTCTGAAGGGGTGTAGGAGGGGTGGATTGATTTCCCACTGAGATCACATTGTCAAATGCTGCCAAATTTGCGATTGTGATGGGCACAGAAGGGTTTCAATAGCACTTTGCTGAGAAAGCGTCTTAGCTTTACTGATGTATGTGTCAAAAAAACAG